>NC_086331.1:35036794-35336794 GCF_032445375.1 Bacillus rossius redtenbacheri | reverse complement strand
GGCTACTTACTCCTCATCAGGATTCAGAACCATATTTTCATTCCCTGCGTTGCTTGATCCTGGTAAAGAAAAATGAGCCGTCAAGTTAGCTGTTTGGGGATCAGTTATTGTGCTGTTGACTTCCTCTTGAACTGCACCATATTCTTCAACTCTTCGGATTTTTCTAAAAAATTAAATGCATTGTACAAACTAAGTTGTAAAATATGTTTCTTAAAATAGTTTTTAGCCGGTTTTGGAATTCTCCGGTGTTCTTTTACATTGATAAAAGAAAAATTAATATCGGTATCGCTATATCTTACCTTTGTTTCTGGTACTCAATCAGATCCGTTGGTCTTCTTTTCTTCCGTTTCGCACTTAAATAAAGTCGCCCTAACTTACCGATTAATTTGTCTTGCTTTTTTTCCATGCGTACCGACTAACAGATAATTGCGTCTTTTTTATATTATGCGAAAGCTCACAAACAGCATTAACGAACCATTGAACGAATCAGCAGACTTAAAAATCTTTTACAATGTAGTTTGCTACCGAGTGAAGATTCTTTTCAAGCTACTCGCCAAGGAAATCGTCTGTCCCATGATAGTCCAGGAAAGATATGAAAAAAACATGGACAAATTGCAAGAAAAGGTTTTTTTACATCAAAATTCGCAGAAAAATTTGCAGAATAACATATCCAAAATCCACCGAAATCCACTTTCTTTTGGTAACTTTTTTCCGGGGTTTGTCCCGGAAAAAACACGAAATAAAATAATAACTCAAAAACGGTGCATGTGACGACAAAACCTGTAGAGGCAAAAATTAAAGAAGATTAACTTTTCCATAACATATCCAAAGTTCAAGAAAATCAGCTTATAAATTCTGCTTCGTTTTCCGGGATTAGTCCCGGAAAAAATATTAAAAATGAAATAAATCGCAAATTGTGCACTTTGCAGCATAATGGTTTAGGAAAAAGATAAAGTAAACAATGTTTATCATAATATATGAGAATTTAACACAGATCAACATTTAATTTTTTTTTTGTTTTTCAGGAAATGTCCCGGTAAAAAGTTATCGAAAGCAAGAAAAAACGGAAATCGTGCACTGTACTTCAAAATAAATCGTGAATTAAATTATGGGCAAAAAAATTGCATTATATAATTGACCTTTATCAAATTGTGCTTAAAATTTGTGTACTATTGTCCTGGCTGGTATATGTAGTTACTATTTATACGATTGAATTCCCATTCCCTTGTACTGAGTGATTTTATGTATCCATGTGTTATAACTCTGCAAACGATAAAATATATAAAATTAAATTAAATATGTCATTGACGGAGGATATTTACTTCATCAGTTACCTTGGCCCCATACTGCAACATACAACGAGATCGCTCAGCTGTACGTGAGTTTCATCTTGAAAAATTATGGATTAGCAACTACTGTATTTGATGGATATGGGAAAACTCACAGTACTAAAGACACAGCACATATGAGAAGAACAAGAGGTAATGCATCACCCGTAGTTGAATTCACAGGAGAAATGCATCTATCACTCCGTAAAGATATGTTTCTTTTGAACGAGCGAAATAAAGGACAATTTGTAAGGTTATTAGCAATACATTTACGAGAAGCAGAATGTCCTGTTGTTGAAGCACCAGGTGATGCAGATATTTACATTGTCCAAGAAGCTTTAAAATGTGCAAAATAACAGTTGACAATAGTTATAGGAACAGACACAGATTTACTTGTCCTTTTACTCTACTACTTTGGCTCACAAACACATGTTTGTGTTTAAAAAGTGAACAAAGGCAGAAGAAAACATATCACATTAAGGAGCTAAAGCTGAAGCTCGGTGATGAAATTTGTAGTAATATTCTTTTCTGTCATGCATTCATGGGATGTGACACATCACACATCTATGGTATAGGAAAGGGGAAAACATTGGATCTGCTCCAGAATGACAGTGCCTTCAGGCAACTTGCGAAAGTATTTCAGATAGTATTCCCAGTGTGTCAAAAGAAGACACTGTAAAATCGGCAGAACAGCTGTAGTACGCCTGTACAATGGGTCAAGAAGTGACACACTCGACACTTTGCGTTGTAAAGTGTTTAGTGAGAATGCAGCTACTAGTTCCAAATGTGTACAACCAGAACAATTACCTCCAACTAGTGCTTCAGCTCGTTTCCATTTCTTAAGGGTTTTCTATCAGATACAAGAATGGAAGGGAATTAAGATGAATCCAGAAGAATGGGGATGGAGAAAATGTGGCTACCTTCTCTTGCCAATTTCGACAGACAAGCCAACAGTTCCGGAATGCCTTTTTAAGGTAATCAGGTGCACTTGCAAGGAAGATGGTTGCGGTGCATCCAACTGCAGTTCTAGGAAACACGGCATCTCATGTTCTTCGGCTTGTGGAAACTGTCATGGATCAACCTGTAAAAACCGTGAATTACCTCCCGAGGACTGCAATTACTGTGACGGCTTTTTAAGGTAGGGTGTTCCTACATATCCATGCAAATTAGCCAGTTTTCTTAACCAAATACACAGATATTTAATGCTGTGACCTTTTAATATACCATTTTGTTCAGAAAAATATAATCTTTTCCAATATAGTTACACATTTTCATTTTTCTCATCGAATAACTAGAAATTCGTCAATGAATTGCTTGTTTTTACCATTTTTTTAAATACATTTTGCGTCACGATTTCCAAAATATAAAACTATATTGGAAAAACTGCATTACTTTTCTCGTCAGATTAATACTCTGGAAGCTGTAGCTATCATAATTCTCGAGAAAATAGGCTAGTAGTGGACGCATGTATAAGTGGTTTTAAAAAGGGGTATATACCACTCTTAAACAGGATGATTCTGTTAAATAACATTTCGAGCTTATATGTAGGTAATTTTCCGAATTGTTGGATCAGTTTGTTAACATTAATAGAAATATAAAATCACGTTAATGTTTGTTTAGGTAACCTATATTTTAAATTAAAGTACTTATGTATGTTACCTAATGCATGTTTATTCAGTATTGTGTGTTAGAGTGCATCCCAATGTGTGTATATTTTTCTATTTCTTCTCGATACAGGTCACTGGAAATCTTGTGTAAATTTAATTGTATGGTATGTTTTGTGAGAATGGACGTGTCGAATTTTTCTTTCAAACGATAAGCAGTTGAAATGAGTCTGATTTTGTTTTCTGGAATATAATTTTGGTAGATTTCAAAAACGTTTTAACACATCACTAACTGAAAAAAGGAATATAATTTAAGTGACTTTAAATATATATTATGGAAAATGAATATAGTTCGGATCTGACAATTTGACATGGGATACAATGCTTTCTGTTATTTTGCCTACATATTCAATACTTTTTCCGTGGCCGATCACAAAATAAAATCTATTTACCAGATTTCAGTGAATTTAGGATCTGGTAAAGGAAATCTTGTGTGCTTCTGTTTGTCCCACCGAAACTTTTTCAATACGATGTTCCGTTTTCGTTTTATTGAATTTTTAAAGATTTTCCAGGACGAGTCACAAAAAAAACTATTCATATAAAAATATATACATTTATATATATGAGCAGATTTTGGTGAAATTAAATTATATTTAATACAAAAAAAAGTCTTTAATTTTAGTCACGACTTTCTTTGACGTACGATACGTTTTCGATTTGTCCTTTTTTTTCCAGGAAATTTTCTGGAAAACCAAAAACCTATTTTGTGTTGATTTTTGTTAATTTGTAATATATTATGAAAATCGTTGTGTACTTTAACTTTGTCCTGAAACATTTTGCTGTAAAATGCGCTATTTTCAATTTATTTCAATATTTTAGGTTTTTCCGTGACGAATTCCAGAAAACAAAATAGTAGTTATTAGTGTATTTTTGTAAATTTTTTGTATGTTATGGTAAATTTGGCTCTCTTTAATTTTAGTGTCTCTACCTTTCTTCGTAGAACGCACCGTTTTCCAGTTATTAATTTATTCCGCATTTTTCCGGGACAAATCCCGGAAAAAACGTTACCAAAATAAAGTGGATTTCGGTGGATTTTGATATGTTATTCTACAAATTTTTCTGCAAATTTTGATATAATAAAACCTTTTCTTGCAATTTGTCCGTAAATCGACCCCTTTTTCTCATAAAATGCCTGGACTATGAATCCTTCAGAGAAACGGTGTTGCTGTGTAGCGGGAGGAGGTTGAAGGGAGGAGGGAGGTTTATCACCGTTACAGATCAGCACTTCCCCTACAGCGGGCGACGTTGAGGCGTGTCAGTGTCATCCCCACCCTGCTCGTCTTCCCGGAGCTTGGCATCAACTTTCACGTCGAGCAGCACAAGGCAGACACTAAAAATGCCAAATTAGCCAGTTTTCCTAACCAAATAAACTGATATTTAATGCGGTGACCTTATACTTTAAATATACCATTTTGTTCAGAAAAATATAATCTTTTCCAATATAGATTCAAATTTTAATTTTTCTCATCGAATAACTAGAAATTCGTCAACGAATTGCTTGTTTTTACCATTTTTTTAAATATATTTTGCGTCACGATTTACAAAATATAAAACTATATTGGAAAAACTGCATTACTTTTCTCGTCAGATTAATAATCTGGAAGCTGTAGCTATCATAATTCTCGAGAAAATAGGCTAGTAGTGGACGCATGTATAACTGGTTTTAAAAAGGGGTATATACCACTCTTATCCCTCAATCATGGTCCAGACAGAAGGCAGCAGAATAATTTGGTGTTTCTGAGTACATGGTAAGACAAGCAAGACAACTTACACTGGAAAAAGTAATCTGCGCATTAGTTCATCCCACAGGTGGGAAGAAGTTACCTGAAGAAACTGTGCAGGTCATTCAAGATTTCTATCAAGATGATGAGTTTTCCAGGGAAATGCCAGGAATGAAAGATAAAGTTAGTATATCCAAAAATGTTTACAATAAGAAAAGACTTTTGCTATGCAACTTGCATGAGCTGTATTGTTCTTTTAAGGCAAAATATCCATCTCTCAAGGTAGGGTTTTCAAAGTTTTGTACGTTGCTTCCTAAATGGTGCGTTTTAGCTGGAAGTTCTGGAACCCATTCCGTCTGTGTGTGCACTATACACCAAAATGTTGAATTACTTCTTCACTGTCTTGGTGTAGGTGAAAAGTATAGTTCACTTATTTTGTATCTTGTATGTGACATTTTAAATCCTGCCTGTATGCTAAGACAATGTGAGCAATGTCCTTCTCCAGATACTCTAAAGCAGCATCTATATCATACTTTAGACTGTGATCCAGATGATGTGATTGAATATCAACAGTGGGTCAGTACAGACCGAACACAATTACAAACCCTTACCTCAAGTGTAGAAGACTTTATGGAAATTTTAGTACAAAAAATGGAACTCCTCATACCCCATTCCTATACCACAAAGAAACAATCGAACTACCTCAAGCAGCTGAAAGAGAAAATAAGTGAAAGAGAAGTTATAGCTTTATTAGATTTCAGTGAAAATTTTTCCTTTGTTATCCAAAATGAAGCACAAGGATACCATTGGACCAATAGTCAATGTACAGTTCATCCAGTAGTCATTTACTACAAAAATTCAGACAATGCTAATTTGAAAACAAGCAATCGTTTTTTGTCAAATGATTTGGATCATGATGTTTCCATGGTGTATAAAACACAGTCAGAAATAGTCACATATGTTAAAAGACACCTGCCTCATGTAAAACACATACATTATTTCAGTGATGGTTGTGCTGCTCAGTACAAGAACTGCACGAATATCCTCAATTTGTGCCACCACACACAAGATTTTCAGCTCACAGCTTCTTGGTCATTCTTTGCCACAAGCCATGGCAAATCATCTTGCAATGGAATTGGGGGAACTGTTAAGCGACTGACATCAAAAGCTAGTCTTCAACGACCATTCCAAGACCAAATTACATCAGTGTCTAAGATGTATACCTATTGCAATGAACACATAACAGGTATTATCTTTCATTACATTGACAAGAATGATGTGGATGACGTTCGTTCGACTCTACAACAATGGTATACTATGGCAAAGACAATCCCAGGCACAAGAGGGTTTCACAATGCTTCACCAATATCCCAGTATGAAATAGGAATGAAGAAAACAAGTCAGGATAATGCATATTCCTTAGTTTTCAATTTCCCTACAGCAGCTAGCAAAGACCCTGGTGGTACAATATCAAAACTGTATACTGGTTGCTATGTGTCTTGTGTGTAAGACAAAAAATGGTTCGTTGGTGTTGTAAACAACATTGATAGGTCAGAAGAAGATGCTCAAGTAACCTTCATGCACCCTGCCGGTCCAAGTGCTTCCTTTTACTGGCCTTCACCTCGAGACAATGTGTGCTGGGTTGCTTTTGCACACATACTCAGCATCTTGCAGGCACCATCAACAAGCAGCTCTGGCAGAACTTACAGTTTTTTGAAAGAAGACTTGTGCAAGTGTGATATAGAATGGCAGCTTTATCAGAAAAGCAATGCAGTTTGCTAATTGCAAAAATTGGAGGATTGTGTCTGTAGATTCTAATTCATTGGCAATAGATTTGTGTAAGTAGGGAATTTTTTTATGTGTACATATAGCATTAGTAAGCGATTATCGAGTACATACATGTTGCCAGCAGAAAGCCATTTTTTTTAAATGTATCTTACAGGAAATTTCCTTCTCTTTCACATAGTGCCAAGCTCATTTTTTTGTGAGGTCTGCCTTTTGAGATACAGTCTATTTTGTAATAAAGGATGCAGATGATACATGAAACATCAGTCATGTCAATAATTCTGTTATAACTTACAAACCATTCTAGATATAGCAATTTGGTGGAAAAATTTGAATTCTCTAGAGAATTTTACATAAGGAAAAGTGTTCTTAATCTGAAATATTGGTATTACAGTGAAATACAAAGCAAGGAAACACAGATACTGACCAATTTATGCTGTCATTACAACCTGTTTTAGGCCAAAAACGGTCACAACGAAACCTTCGATTTCTCAGGAAGTATTTGAGATAAAATCTGAAATTTTGGTTTTTAAGTGGCCTTATGTCACCACACAAATGAACCAATTTTTATCAAAATTAAAAAACAATGGTTACATTTTCAATTTTTGTTGGATGAACTGACATGGAATGACCCTGTAATAAATTCTAGCAGGTTGCAGCAGTTGCCGCCTCCCGGGCTAGCAGAGCGCTCCCTTCCCCTCCATCCTTTCCTCCTCTCCACCTTGCCCCAGCCTTCCCCTCCGCACTTCCCCTCCTTTCCCGAGGCTTCCCGTCTTCCCTTCTCCTCGTTTCTCGAACCTTCCCCTCCGCCGCTTTTCTCTATTGTTCTCGAAAGACAGTTCGCCTGTATATAAGGCCGCGAGTTTGCTTAGGCCGGCACTGTCTTCAGTCACTCTCGCTCGTAGGCAGTCCGCTGGGAGGAGGCCGCGCTACTCATGCTCATGGTTGATTAGTTATGTTAGAAGCTTCGCTCTAAATCCACTATGGATCTCTGCCTTGTAATTTCCGCGGGCATTAATGGTCTGTTTGCTCAAGTTTAACTTCTTTCTTACGAGCCTTCTGCTCTTGATAGAGTGGTCTAGATGGGTCTTGTACCTAATTTTGTTGGATGCTCCATTTACCACCGACCTTAATTTACATGAGTGTTTGCTTGATTATTTGTTTTGCGCATTGGGCTTCCTCCCTGTCGTAATATTTTTGTCTTTTAGCTGGGGTTCGCGATTCCCATTTAAATTTGCCATGAAAACTTATGTTGCGTGTAAACTTAATGCATAATTTAAAGCCTTAATATTTATACTTAATTGCTTGATAACGAATTTGCTCTGCGTGAGACTTTTATATGACTCTTGTCTGCTTGCTAAGGTCTTTTGAATGTACATTAATTAAAAGAATTTTCCTTATGCGCAGTACTTAAATACGTGTTACGTCAGGCGCATTTCATTGCGCAAATTGTTCATGATGCTCTCTTTTCAAGCATCTGTTTTATACTCATGTTTGTAAAAAACCACAACGATTAATGGGTGTTGCCTGCACATTTGTTATATCTATTTGTACCTTAATATATTATCATTTTTTGTTTAATGAATAAAATATATTTTTTTTCT
This sequence comes from Bacillus rossius redtenbacheri, assembly GCF_032445375.1. Classification (NCBI taxonomy): domain Eukaryota; kingdom Metazoa; phylum Arthropoda; class Insecta; order Phasmatodea; family Bacillidae; genus Bacillus; species Bacillus rossius. The sequence goes on along the minus strand of NC_086331.1, from coordinate 35,328,692 downwards.
ACTTTCATGTTTTTTCTAATATAACAACATTTTTACAACTGCTGTTGTATCATACTGGAATGGTACACCATTGGTTCCCACTTTACCAGTTGAAGTTACATCGATCCCACTTTCACCTAGCTTCAACGTCTGCGCAACTCTGCTTCGGCAGTTGTTACTTTGTTGTTTGTTCTCTGTTACCATGAGCCGCCCTGGAGTCACATGGATCTATCAGCTGCACCGGGATGAACTTGTCCGGTACTGTGAAGAAAATCAACTGCCTGCCGAGTCGGGCGACACTGTCACGACCTTGCGTGCCCGACTCGTTCGGTTTATGCGTGACAGCAGTGACGTCACACCTGTAAGGGGCGAGGTGGAAGCCTCACTGGAAGTAAGTCCTGCTCCCACTCATTCCTTTTCTCAAAAGTTGTTCTTTTCCTCTTTGAAGTGTATGCCCGCTCTTGACAGCAGTGAGCCTAAGCGTGTTCTTGAATTTTTTCACGAGGCTGAGCGCCTCATTAAGCTGAACCTGGTTCCTTCTGAGGCGTTTATGAAGGCGCTCTTAACTAAGTGTTCTGGTATATTTGTGAATAGGCTAACTGAGGCTATTGTGCAAAAGTCGGATTTTCACACATTTAAGTTATCCGTGCTGAGGGGAGTTTGCCCCCCCCCGGGTGTTGGACGCCTGCAAGAGAGACTTAGTCTTTCGCTTTCAGCGCCCTGATGAGTCGGTGACTCAGTACATTGATTCGGTACTTTCGTACGCGGATGTGTTGGAACTTGATACCCCCGAGGCGGAATTAGTTCAGCTTGTCTTAGGTAACTTTGCCCCTCGTGTTCTCAGTCTTGCTAGCATGTTAACTCCTCCTTCCACCCTTGATTCTTTACGAGCCTGGGGTAGTGAAATAGAGGCCCGTTTGTTAGCCGTCTCTAAATACGAGACGGAATTTCCATCGCGTCGTGACACTGATAGTAAGTGGCAACCTCGCGACTGTAATTGCGAGGTTCGCTCGTTACCCACATTTCGCTCAGAGGCAAATGATAAGGCATGTCATTCTTATCGCCCCTCAAATCCTAGTCGGGGTGCATTCCGGCAACGCATTCAGTCACACAACACTGAACGCATTAGCGCGCCGGCAGCGGGCGCATTCTCCTCGCCTCGTGTAAGTGCTCCCGCCCACCTTGCTGCCGCCTCCGCTCTTAAAGCCACAGGTCATGTACAGTGCGATCAAAGAAATGTACGCACTCGCTGTGCAAACTGTTGCATATTTGGACATATTTCTAAAGACTGCGGTCAGCCATTCATACCGCACAATGACCGGAAATGTTTTTCCTGTAAGGGAACAGGGCATTACCGGGCTAAGTGTCCGGGAAACTCCGTCTGACGGGACGTAAGAGAGGTCGTTTCTGTCGGTTTGTTAAAAAATCCTCTGTGCCAGTCTATTTGCATTATCTTCCAATTCATATTCAGGAGCATTCTTTTCCGGCTCTAGTTGACACTGGCCCCACCCATTCGGTTATTAGCGAAGGTTTTTTGCAGAATTTAATTAAAATGTTTCCTACTATTGCTTCACATGTGTATTGCAATGAACCAGTTAATATTTGTGTTGCAAATGGTGAATGCATTCGATCTAACAAGTCAGTCACTTTACATTTAAAGATTAAACATTTTTCCTGGAACTGGAAATTCGCTGTCATTTCTGATTTACACCCTGAATTTATTTTGGGTTTAGATATTTTGGGCAAGACTAAAGCAGTTTTAAATTTTGGTCTTCATGAGCTTTCTTTTGGATTCGCACCTACTGTCAAAATCCCTTTAACTTTTGACTCTTCTAAGCCTGTCATTTTTGAATGTCGTGATAGTAACTACTCTCTACAGAAGCAAGCCGTTGCCAACCTCGTGCATAGATTTTCCGATGTCATTTCTCCTAAAATCGGACGCTGCGACATTTTGCCCTACAAGTTTTACTTGAAGGATGAATCTCCGGTTCGCAGTAAATATCACAAGGTTTCCCCTCCTAAACTTCAGGCCATGCATGATATCGTAGATAAGCTCTTGTCTGCTGGCGTTATTTCTCCTTCCACTTCTGATTTTAGCACTCCCACCTTCCTAGTGCGTAAGAAGGATGGGGTTAATTGGCGAATGGTTCACAACTACATTCCCTTGAATCGTAAAATAGCCATGGAGGATGTTTATCCCCTCCCTACTGTAGAAAGTGCCTTGCAGCACTTAGGCAAGGCCAAGGTGTTTTCAATTATTGATTTAAATCAAAGCTTCCATCAATTCCTCCTGGATCCTTCTTGTCGCAAATATACCGCCTTTTCCACCCCGTTTGGCCATTTTGAATTTAATCGCATACCCATGGGGGTTAATTTTGGCAGTCAGGCCATGAGTCGTGTTTTGGACCATGTACTAAAGGACCTTAAGTATAAATTTGTGTTTAATTATGTCGATGATATTATTGTGTATAGCGATACTCTTGACGATCACATTGCCCACTTAACAGAAGTTCTTACTCGTTTACGAGCTGCTCATCTCACTGTTAACCCTAATAAGGTCATTTTGGCAAAGACGTCAGTAAAATTCCTTGGCTATGTCATTTCTCAGGGAACCCTCCTCATGGATCCAGATAAAATTGCACCCATTGTACAGTTTCCTAAGCCTATCAACATTAAGGGAGTTCAGCGTTTTTTAGGCATGCTGGGTTACTTTTCCAGATTTATTCATAATTTTGCTTCTCTAAGTGCTCCTTTAAATCACCTTCGAAAAAAGAATGTAGCTTTTGAGTGGGGTCCTGAACAAGAAAAATCTTTCCAGGCCTTGAAGACTTGTATGGCTTCTCCTCCAGTTCTTATTTTACCCGATTTCAGTAGACGCTTCGCAGTTCAGGTTGACGCCTCTTCTATCGCCCTTGGAGCAGTTTTAGGTAATTTGGAAGAGGGTAAGATCAGACCCATCGCCTTTGCAAGCCGTTCTCTTTCGGAATCTGAGCAGCGCCTGGGTGTGTACGAGAAGGAGGCCCTTGGGTGCCTCTTTGCTCTTGAAAAATTCGAAAATTATTTGGATGCTAACGAGTTTGACCTATTTACCGACAACCAAGCCCTTAGTTGGCTATTTAACCACCCACACCAGCTGGGTAAGTTGGGTCGCTGGATCCTTCGGTTGTCGCGGTTCCGATTTTCCATTCATCACATACCAGGTAGAGAAAACATTATTGCTGATTCTCTTTCCCGTATGTTTTGTACTGATGAGTTTGAGCCCGTTGATGAGGACTATTCTGAGAGAACTGAATTCCTCTCTGTTTGTAAAATTTTTCCAGAGTCATACTTAAATATTAGAGAATGTCAGAGCAATGACCCTTTTTGCCAGGAGATTCGTAGGGATCTTCATCACAAAAGGCCTGTGCCTTATATTGAAGAACAGGGTTTACTTTACTTTACTGGAACTTCAGGTAGAGCTCGCAAGGCAGTCGTTCCAGCCGCCTTAAGGGCCATGGTATTGGCTTATTTTCATTCTTCACTTCTCGGTGGCCATTTGGGTATTGAGAAAACCCAGCGCAGGATTTCCGCGCATTTATTCTGGCCCGAGTTACTGAGCGATGTTCGTAGCTATGTTCGCTCTTGTGTAGACTGTCAAGTATCAAAGCCCCCTCACAACTCCAAGGTAGGGCTCTATTCCGCCGATCCTCCTGTTGCTCCTTGGCACGCTTTACATATTGACATATTTGGGCCTCTTACCCGGTCCAAAAAGGGAAATATCTGTTTACTAGTGGTTCTGGACATTTTTTCGAAATTTGTCATTCTCCTTCCTCTCAAAAACATGACGGCTGCTACGATCGTTAGAGTTCTTAGAGAACAGGTGTTTAAATTGTTTGGTCCCCCTTGTATCATGGTTTCTGACAATGCTCCTTATTTCAGATCTTCTGTTTACAGTGATTTTCTTTTTGAGTGGGCTGTGAAACCCATCTATAGCTCTGCTTACTTTCCTCAGGGTAACATGGTCGAACGAGTAAATAAGGTTTTGAAGAGCATCCTTATATCCTTCTATCGTTCTGACCAAACTCTTTGGGATTCCGATTTGGATTATATTAACGTGGGTTTGAACTCTGCTACTCATTCCTCCTCTGGATTTCCTCCCTCTCTTCCCTTCCTTGGGCGTGAGCTCACTCATCCCTTACTTAACCAGTGGGGCCTTCCCCCTCTCGACTCCGCCCTCGATGCCTCGGGCCTTGACAGTGTGCTCGACTCGGTAGCTTGCAATTTACGTAAGGCCCGTCAGGCTGTCGCTGAATCTTATAACAAATCCAGATCCCCTCATGGTTACAAAGTCGGAGACCTTGTTCTCTGTCGCAGCTTCACCCTCCCTTCTTTGGCCAGTAAATTAAATGTGAAACTTTTGCCTCCCTATGAAGGACCTTATAGTGTGCATAGGATTTTGGCCGCTAATACCTTGTTACTTAAGTCATGTAAGTTTAAACATAAGTTTAAGAAGGCTCATGTGAGACAAGTCAAGGCCTTTGTGAGTTAAAGTATTTTGCTATTGTTACTTGAGAGTGTTTATTAGGCTTGCGTTTAGATAACTGTTTTATTATTAAGTTTTAGTGTTGTTTGTTTGTTGTGTTTGCTGTTGCGGCTCTCCCTTTTTTTTTCTTCCTTTTTAGTTTGGCGCGCCATCCTCTTCTCCCCTACCCTCGCTCTGCTGGCCCCGCATCTCTACGATCTTCACCAGCCTGCTTCTTCGCCTCGAGGAGAGACGTCTTTTCGGGGCGTCGTCGTCGTCTTCGCCTCCCCCCGCCGGGACGTGTCCCCCTGAGAGCAATCTTCGCTTCGACTTCTTGCCTGATGGCATGGCTCCTTCGCGGCGCCCGGATGCAGGCCCCCTGTTGAGGTGCCCTGTTGAGCGCCGGCAGTCTCCAGTTTGAACGCCTTCGCGCTCCTGTGAGCGCTCGGATGCTCCAGAGCCCATCAGAGGTGATCCCTCATCTACGATGATCGCCGCTCTGGATTGCCTGCCTCGGCACTTCGGTCTACGGCGGGTTCCGCTGGAGTCCCACCTGGGCCTGGGTGGTTGAGACTCGCGGATTCCCTGCACCAAGCGACACTGATGGCGTCTTCTTCTCCCGCTTCTGGACTCGTCAACGTTTCGGCTCGAGCTGCGAGCCGCTAAAGATTTCTTCATGCTGGTGTTCCAGCATCCATGTTTTTGCAGCTTGCGTGGCTTCGCATTGTTCTTCGACTTCGAGATCTTATGCTCTCAGGGTAGGGCCACTTAAGGGGGGGGGGGTTGCAGCAGTTGCCGCCTCCCGGGCTAGCAGAGCGCTCCCTTCCCCTCCATCCTTTCCCCCTCTCCACCTTGCCCCAGCCTTACCCTCCTTTCCCGAGGCTTCCCGTCTTCCCTTCTCCTCGTTTCTCGAACCTTCCCCTCCACCACTTTTCTCTATTGTTCTCGAAAGACAGTTCGCCTGTATATAAGGCCGCGAGTTTGCTTAGGCCGGCACTGTCTTCAGTCACTCTCGCTCGTAGGCAGTCCGCTGGGAGGAGGCCGCGCTACTCATGCTCATGGTTGATTAGTTATGTTAGAAGCTTCGCTCTAAATCCACTATGGATCTCTGCCTTGTAATTTCCGCGGGCATTAATGGTCTGTTTGCTCAAGTTTAACTTCTTTCTTACGAGCCTTCTGCTCTTGATAGAGTGGTCTAGATGGGTCTTGTACCTAATTTTGTTGGATGCTCCATTTACCACCGACCTTAATTTACATGAGTGTTTGCTTGATTATTTGTTTTGCGCATTGGGCTTCCTCCCTGTCGTAATATTTTTGTCTTTTAGCTGGGGTTCGCGATTCCCATTTAAATTTGCCATGAAAACTTATGTTGCGTGTAAACTTAATGCATAATTTAAAGCCTTAATATTTATACTTAATTGCTTGATAACGAATTTGCTCTGCGTGAGACTTTTATATGACTCTTGTCTGCTTGCTAAGGTCTTTTGAATGTACATTAATTAAAAGAATTTTCCTTATGCGCAGTACTTAAATACGTGTTACGTCAGGCGCATTTCATTGCGCAAATTGTTCATGATGCTCTCTTTTCAAGCATCTGTTTTATACTCATGTTTGTAAAAAACCACAACGATTAATGGGTGTTGCCTGCACATTTGTTATATCTATTTGTACCTTAATATATTATCATTTTTTGTTTAATGAATAAAATATATTTTTGTTCTACTTTCATGTTTTTTCTAATATAACAACATTTTTACAACTGCTGTTGTATCATACTGGAATGGTACACCATTGGTTCCCACTTTACCAGTTGAAGTTACATCGATCCCACTTTCACCTAGCTTCAAAGCTTACAAATCTGTCCAATTAATTCAGTTGGGCAATAATATGTTATTTTGTGGCCTTTTCTGCTTTTATAGAGTGCACTTGTAAATATACATTCTACCTTCTTCATTAAACTATTCTTGAGACATACCTTTATAATATAGCCTCTCAAAAGTATCAGTTAATCAATTTATTAAACTGGAAGTATAAAATATTATACACATAGCTTATGAATTACATTTTATTTATTTTCTTTACTAACATGCCCACTTACAGTTATAGAACTTTAATGGTAGGCATAATTTTTTGCCCATAGACAGCTATGGAACTTTAATGGTGGGCTAAAATTAAAACTCAGATTTTTATACATTAATTTTTAACTTCATTAATTGAATTTAAAATGTTAATTAGTGTAGGAAAATAGTTCATTTTTCCCACCAAAAGCAGTTTCAGCTGTGAACAAACTTCTTTCTCCCAACTTAAAATAATCAGATTAAAAGTTATTTATTTTTATTTCAAGTTCTGCATCACAAATAACACAGTGAACATGGAGATACTAATCCATCAGTAGTTGCTATATGAGCTTTCCAAAATACATTATTGAAAACTATATGTAATTTTCTATATAATTTTAATTTATAATTCTAGTTTACTATGTATCTGAATTGACATTTTTACAAATGGTAGTATTATTGCACTACTGAGTTTTTACCATGTCTGCAAACCCCTGGACTACTTGTGAGAAATTCTCTCATCACCTCACCAATGATGCATGGGTTAAATCCTAGAATGAACCTTAACTCTGAATTTATATTGAGAGCTCTTGGATGTAAATTCCCTTTTTATTTCTGTTTATTTAAAACTGCATTGTCATTTTTGATTAGTCTTGATAGTTTAAATGACTGGCCAAGCTAACACTTACCACACCAAATTTTGGCTTCTATTTTTTTTGCAGCCACATTGATGTAACAATTTTGTCGAAAACATTATTCCAACAGGAAGATCAACATTTTTAGAAAGCATGTTGCCTTGGTGCATTCTGAAAAACAAAATTATTTAAAATAATTATTTGCATTACAATTATTAGTTAATAATAATTTTCACCAAATTTAAAGAGTAGTGTTGAACTTTGTACACTTGTGTCTGCCAGTCGAGTGTCACATTTGTTGTCTCTCCCCAGGCTGGAGCAGATATCCCAGCACACTGTTTGTATCAATTATTATTCATTGGCCATAGTTAAGTGTGTAAAACATACAAACATAGCCATAAAAAAAAGTACACATACTCATGAAAGATGCAACTATCAATAATGTCACCTTGTTGACTGATCACACCTGGGGCATTCCATTGTCACGGGTGGGACACTTGCAGTACAATGTTATATTTAAAAGTGTGTAAAACTATTTTATGGTGAGGTTTATTTACTCTTCAAGCGTATAACATAAAACTATAAACATAGTACTGCAATATGCCTGGTTTAGTTTACAAATGACATTCATTCATACTTAGTTATTAAATATTCAAGCTTGTGTCACGGGAGGGACAAAAAAAAAGACATACCTTCTCACATGTTGGGATGTTTATTATAAATTATGTGAATATTAGAGAAGTATATGATTTATATATAGAATTCTGCAAAGGGAAAAGTTTGCCACATACACTGCTACAAAAAGAAATAAGGAAGATTATTAACATTAAACCAAATACTTAAAATTTTTAATGTCACGGGTGGGACATCGTTGTGTCACGGTTGGGACGTTTTTGTGAAATGGGCGAGACCTGACTACATAACGCACAGTAAATTCATACACTTAATGTCAAACAAAAAAAACACATTAGCAACATATTATTCTTGCTCACATATTATATTTTTGAAAAATTCTTTTTTTTTTCTTTGTCCTACTTCACACATTATGCTTTTTCACATACATCAACAACTGCAGGAAATTCCTAGAAAGCACTGTTTCTAACTTTCTTCAGTACCTACTGGTGTAGGTAGTACTGAAATAAAGTCATCATAGCTAACAAATGAAATATCATTTTCATTAGTTTTAAACAGTTTCTTGCTGTTGTCAACGAGTCTCTAAAACATTACTTTTACCGAGCAGTCATCTTCAGTGGAAGTCTGTGCTATACCAGCATATCTGTATTCTTGATTATTAGTCTTTCTTGAAGTGGCTGTGAATTTAACAAGTAAAAAGGTCCCAACTACTATTTCAGAAACTGAAGAAGGTGGCTTTGCTTGAACTGCAGTCAACTGCATAATTTCTTCTGGACTGTCTGGTTCAGAATCAGTGAAGACTTCGGAGACTTCTAGTATGAATATTTGACGTTTGATATGTTCAGAATGAAATGTGTGCCCAACAATCAAATGTCCATTAGGTAAATATGTAGAGTGGCTGTATATGCGAAAAAAAATGCTAAAAATCCGAAAATACTTTTATTCTATGCTCTTTCACTTCCTCTTTTCAATAAACCCGGCGGAGATAAGAAATTCCAAATACCTTAGGAGATATCGAATTTTTATTTTCCATCACAATACCGACCATTGTTGCTTGTTTACGTTTATGATTTTTTTATTTTCGCGACTTAGGTAGAACGACTACATCATTTTCTACTAATGGCAAAGGAATTGTACCCACCTCTAACGTAGGTGAGTTTTTAACTTTTCAAATTTTAATGTTTTATTTGTTGCGCAAGTAATAAGTAAAAAAAAAAAATTACGTGAGTTCCTACCGTTCATCCTTTGTCCCGGTTTGTTAGGTCAGGTCAGCTACATTATAAATACTTTAAAACTAAACAACCATTAAAATTAATTTATATTATTTTCAATGTCTGCTTAGTTTGAAAGTATTAATAATGTAACTGACCTGACCTAATCGACCATTTTAATTAATTAGGCATTCACGAACGGTAAATCAAGATGCACATAAAGTTCTGCCATTCCCGATTACACCCGAACAATTTACCTTCGGCCAACCTCGGGTTTATTTATTAATATTTATATTTCACTGTTTATTTTAATGTAGCTATACTAACCTAACTAACCGTCCATAGTGTTTTAAAGTGTTTTAATGTAGCTAACCTAACATAACATAACTATAATAAAAGTATTTTCAGATTTTAATAGATACTCCTAAACAAGTAACAATGTAGTCGTTCACCTACGTCGCGGAAAAAAAAAATCATACTCGTCTCGTAAACAAGAAACAATGGTAGGAAGTGAAAGAGCATATAATAAAAGTAATTTCAGATTTTTAGAATTTTTTTTCGCAAATACCGCTACTCTACATGTTCAAAATTAAAAAATTCCATATCTCCTAAAGTATTTGGAATTTCTTATCTCCACCGGTTGATTTGAAAAGAGGAAGTGAAAGAGCACAGAATAAAAGTATTTTCGGATTTTTAGCATTTTTTTTCGCATATACCGTTACCCTACATATTTACCGTCCATTATCATGACCTTCTAAAAAATGAAGCGACTGTAGCCCCTGTATTGCAATCACATTTTTCCATTGGGCATTTAGCTTTTCTACGTGTTCTTCAATCTCCGATTGAGTGACATGCAATATGTTAACATTTTTTACTGTGGATATTGATTGCTGCTGTTACAAAATCTTCTGCATTTTGCACTTGTAATTTTCACTGCTTCACTCTGCTCCATACAGCTCTTTTTACCACAGCCCCTACTCCATGTACAGCTCCTTTGCCATGGGAAGTGGCAAAGAAAAACCACTGGCACATGACACCAAAGTCTGTTTGCTGCCTTCAACTTACTGATTTCATCTCTTTAGCCTTCACATTTTCTCTACGCTTCATGTCTCTTTCCCTTTCTTTTTCCAAATGTTTATCATAAAGTTCTTGGTCGTCTTTCCACTTTTGCCGAAGCTTCCACATTCGCTCAGTTGAGGTTGTTTTTTTCCCATTTCTAGAAAAGAAAGTATCTTTGAAACTTGTGCTGCAAAAATGTACAATTCTTTGAAATTAAAGGTTATTCATAATATTTTTCCAACTTTAAAATATTATTTTTAAATAGCCCTGAATAGTATAAAATGTCTCACTTGACTAAATGCATCTTTTTTAAATTTCCTAATAACATAAAATTTAGTAACCAATACTACTTAAGTTTAAATAGGCATGTCAATTGAGGCAAAAGGACACAGCATAGTGAAGCATAGACTCATCACATCAATAGGTTATGAGAATCTTCTAATTTAATAGAAAATATTATCATTTTTGTCACGGGTGGGACAAATGAAAAATGAAGAAATGTTATTGTTAGCATCAACAATTGCAAATAAAATTGTCAGATAACAAAGAACTCATGTACCTAAATGTTTTTTTTTGTCCTTTGTTAGTCCTAACCTATAAAACAGTTTTTAGTATACAAACTTTTCCATGTATTCTGTCACGGGTGGGACATTGAAAACATGTACATGCAATTTCAAATAATACCATTGATATGCTTATCTTTTCAAATAATTGCTTTGGTGAATTATAAAAAGAACATTTTTAGCACCAACTAAAGTATGTAAAGAGATAAAAGTACAAATAGCTGAGCATATGTAGTGATGCCACTTTGCACACAAATATCACATGCAAGAACACAATTACAAACCTGACTTCCTGGAATTAATAACAATAACACAGAGATTATATTACCATATTTATTAATGGAAAACCTAAATACAACATATTTGCTTGCAATTTCTACAAAAATTGATTGCATGTAATAATTTTCAAAAAATGTTTGCCAGGCTCACTTTCTCATGGAATGACCCACCTTCAGAACTAGTTGCTCAAAAAGCAATCCTGGTCGGATGCAGATGTGTGTCAGTAACAAATGGCAGAGACAAGTGGAGCTGTACCGATCAATTGCGGCCATTTGAAAGCATGGATTCACATGATTGTTGATTGGTTTAGGCCGAGCTGAGCAAGTGCATGTTCTGGTTAAAAGATTGATTTTTTTCCCCCTTCATTTCATAAAAGTCTTCAAAGTAATTATTGTGTAATAATGTATATAAAAGAAATATTTTAAAGAATTCATGGTGTATATCATATTTTTTCGCAATGAATGATAATTTCTGTGGTAGCCACCCTAACTATTCATTCCTAATGACTCCAAAAAAATTGTTTGTGTTATTTTTATAATTACATTGCAATAGTTTTCACGGTTTTAAATGAATGGTGTATTTTTACAGAGTAGTATTTTTGAAGCGGCAAGGTAGTTCCTACAAAAGGCCACATGCTAGAAGGTCTAAGTGATATTAAGTAAGTTAGTTAGTGTCAACAACATTAATACACTATAAACACATTCTTATAGTTGTTTGAGTGAGGAAGGGGGGGGGGGGGGCTTAATTTTGTTGTGGTTAGGTTAAAAACAAGTCTAGGTGACTAAGACAAGTGAAGACCACTAAGTTAGGTTAGCAACTAAAATGCTGTAAAATGCATTAACTCTCGCAAAATGTAATTTTTTACTCAGACTAGATCATTCAAAATTCGGTTGGAAAGCGCTTTAAAGTTGAAGAAAGTTATTAAGTTTACTGAATTAGGTAAAACAAGTGAATATTAATGGAAAATAATGAAAATCACAATTATAAAGAGCAATTTTTAATAATTTTCAGAGCAACATTATTTGGGCTTTAATGATTTTTACTATACGGTACAACTTCCCTGGACACCATTGCCCTCCCCAACAGAGATTTTTACAGAATTCAGTTGGAATTCAAAAACGCTCTTCTGCAAATTAACTCAAATTTTTAATACATACTGGAAAACAATATTTTCATTGGGTTATTATTTCTTTAAGAAGATAACTATTAACAACAGTAAGTATAAATTGTTCATAAAAGCCGAAAGGGGTACTTACACTGCTAATACGTAGGTCTCTGACCTCCGAAATAATTTTTAAATTTTTAAAGCTGGTCAGTTATAAGGATACGTCACCTAATAAAACTCATAACAATGACCTAGTCACGTACTTAATTTAACTGCCAATGTTTATCTAGAAATCTGGCCAAAGTCAAAGCACTCACGACCATCCTATACTTAGTGAAGTGACTACTTATGACTAAACTAAATGTAGTTGATAGTTTTATTTTGGACTCACTACGCTAATCGCATAAGATTTAAAATTTTACTATTAGGCTCATTCTAAAAGTTATTTCACAACAATGAACAAAACAAATTATAAGTTAAGTTACATAGAACAAAGTTCGTGTGCACATTATATTATTAACATGATTTCGAACATACTGATTCACAACTATGTTTGATGTCGTACCGACCATAGCCGTTAAGCCAGTGCTCTGCACCGCCAGTACCGTATCCCGTTTTCGGAGCGCGCCCCTTGCCCAGCCGGATTGAGTCAAGCGAGCGCCCCAGGCGTGACCACAATTAACTGAATTAAACATCAGGACACAAAACCCCGGGGGCTCGACTATGGAAAACAATTCCCAAACGAGGCACTAGGACGAAATTAATTAATCACAAGCAGTGAGCAAGTACGTCGTAGAGACTCCGTGCGTGCGCGGCACGCACGGAACAGAAAACAATCCTCGTTACTAGCCACAGTGGCTACTGGCCTTGATTAATTGGCCTATGATAGTGGTCTAGCCAAACTAAGGGAATTCAAACCCAAACAGTGCTCATTGAGACAATTTGTAGTTAAATTTACAGTCGCCAACTTGGTGCTGCTTTTTAAATTAATAAATCAATTAAAACAACTGTTAGCTTAAGCAACTATGTACCAGGTGCAAAGTTTTAATCAAGCACCTGGAGTATGTTTTTTACTCATCATATAACAAATTAAATTATTATAAGTTTTTGGTGCCGACTCACAAAGAAGAGAAAGTTTCTCTTCCTTGCAAGGCGGCCATGTTCGGCAGTCTCCAACCACTCCGCACCGGGAACAGACGTGTGTCTGTGGGCAGCATTCAAGTTAGTTTCATTGATTATTTTTATTCTGCACTACATCTTCAAATTTAAATCCTTTTATTAATTCACCGCTGCCCACGTCGACTCGGCGCGTATTTTGTGGAACCGGGCCTATCCCGACCGTCTTCATTGTGATACCGCGATGCGTATCGTATCACGGAACTTACGGTACTGGCTGACTCCAGCGAGAGTATTTTTAATTAAGGACGCCGTGCATATGCCTGCCAGCTGCACTCACGTAAGTTTTTCTCCGAACTTAGGAGCCCGCTCATCGAGCCCCCCTGCACCCATTAACTTTCGGCACTGGCCGTCTCCAGCGAGCATCGACCCACGTCCCGCGAGACTGCCGCGGTAACCATTTCAGTGTCGCGTAGTGTTGTGTTTTTTTTTTTTTTTGGCAATTGTGTAACCGCTAGACGTCGCCAAGTGTTGGTGTGAGTTTTTGTAGCGGGACTGAACCGCGTAGCGGACTTGTAGAGCGTACCGTGTACCCACGTGGACACCTGGTGAAGCTCTTAAATTAAAGGTAATTCTCACCAACTCGTGTACAATCATTTTCCGTAGTCTCCCGTCCTCCACACGGCCGAGCGGCCTTCACAGCCAAGGGAGAACCATTCAGGTTAGATTGAAGCTGTGTACCTGGCGGGGCACGCGGGGGCAGAGTACCCACGACCCAACATCAACGGCCTAGCAGCCCGCTAGCCTGGCGCCCCTCCGGACAACAACAGCATCGCGACGCCCGTAGCGCCCGTCAGGTACCCCCCGGGCCTTTCACAGAGGTCAGGTGATGGCATCTTGATTACGATCGTGTGCGTGAAGAGAGGTTTTGGGCATATGAAGAGAATAAATATACTTGAATTCTACAAATGATCAGAACGGCTGCTTATTAGTTGCAGCTGGGCTTTCATCGCAAAGTTTCAGACCCCGAGGGCCGAATGCCATACTTTGGCATCGATATAGAACCCTGGATCATGTCAGGAGTACCAGAAGGAGAATTAATGCCACCAACCTACAGTTTTGAAGGTCCAGTTTTAAAGATGTTTTATTATTAAAGGACACTTTTCAGCGGAGAAACTTTGAGGTTTTTAAAAAGATAGTTTCTTGTGATTATAAAATAAAACAAAAAGTTGAGATTTAAATGATAACAGTTTATCAAAACAGGAAGACTTTAAACTGTCATCCATGCTACTAACTTCAAGCACTTTCGCAGCTAAGGCACACTACTAGTATTGCTGTAGTGTATTAATGTAGAGTGTTATGTCTGTAAAGATCTATGATATCTATGGACGGATGTTGTTATGTTGAGTAATGAAGCAGCATGTATCGTTAGGGTTATAAACATGTGATTAAAGTGGTTTATATATGAAGAAGTATACTTATTTGAGTACATAACAAAGCGACGAGGAAAATAATTGTTGGAAGATTGTTTAGATAAATTTTATGTTCCTGGATATCCTACCGGCCGCAACGGAATGTCTGTTAACGAAGACGGAGTTTCTTCGGCGGGATCGCCATTATTGCCTAAAGAAGAAGCTGTTCGCATTTTTGGCAATGTTGGAGCAATTGAGACGTATGAGTTACCACAAGATTGGGACATTTGTTGCGAGAGGTTAGAGCAATACTTTATTGCGAATCATATACATGATGTTGATAAAGTGCCGGTGCTGTTGACGGTTATTGGTACTACGGCTTATAAGTTATTACGGGATCTGTGTGACCCTTTGTTGCCTAAGAAAAAGAACTATGATGAGCTAGTGGCGATTTTGAAGCGGCAGTTCTCACTGGCAGTTTCCATTTTCCATAAATGCATAGAATTTCACAACTTGTATCAATGTCAAGGGGAGAAGGAGACGGAATGGTATGCTAGATTGAAAAATGCGGCAATGTCATGTGGCTTTGGCAAGTTGTTGGAGGACTTTGTGAAAGATTGTTTTGTAGTTGGTATGTTGCCGGGGTCGGTAGTGGATCGGTTATGCGAAGAGGAGCCCAGCAGGACACTTGCAGAGCACTGGCAGTTGCGGTGAAGAAGGAGGGGGCAGTACTGCAGTTGCAGAGTTCAGTGCACCACGTCGAGACGGCGAGGACCTTGCAGCGGGGAAACGAGCGGAACCAGCGGGGAGCAGTTTATTAACTTACCGAGTCCGGGAGCATGAGGCGCAGCACAAAGGAACGACGGTGCTACACATGTGGTGAAACCAAACATAATTTTTGGAAGTGCAAGTTTAAGCAAATGCAGTGTAAAAAGTGCCTAAAGGTAGGGCACTCAGCCAAGGTATGTACCATTAAAGCTGTCAATTTGGTGGACGTGGATGTAAGGGAAATTTTCGGCCATGTGGTGGCTGATGCAACAAGCCCCATTATGGTAGTGGTGAGGGTCAATACAGTAACTATTGAAATGGAGCTAGATACAGGTGCGGCAGTCTCTGTAATACCCTTGTCTATGTATAATGACTTATTGAGTGAGTGCCCCTTGCAGCCTACCTCTGTTAAATTAAAACTGTATAGTGGCGAACTTTTGTACCCGGAAGGGGAAATGCATGTCACTGTGACCTATGGGAAAACTAATATGGTTGGTAGATTGGTAGTGGTAAAAACTAGTAGCAATCCGTTATTAGGTAGGGATTTGATGAAGGCATTGAAAATACCTATTATGACAAGTGTGAACAATATGGCGGCAAACAAGGACAGTGTTAAGGGATTGGTTACTGAGTTCAAAGGTTTGTTTGATGGGGGTCAAGGCACTTACTTGTATGAAGAGATTGAGTTACGAATTAAGGCAGATGTTAGACCTAAGTTTGTGAAACCCAGAAGGGTGCCATTTGCATTCCGGGCTAAAGTGGATCTAAAGTTGGAAAGACTTGAGAGGAAGGGGGTTATTAACAAGGTAGATACCAGTGCTTGGGGTACTCTGCTAGTGCCTGTGTTAAAACCAGATGGTGAAATACAGGTTTGTGCTGATTATAAGGTAACTATAAATGACATCCTAGAGGAGGAGAGGCATCCTATCCCTAAGGTGGAGGAACTATTTGTAGCCTTGCAAGGAGGTGAATATTTCACAAAATCTGATTTGTCAAATGGTTATAACCAATTACGAGTGACTTGTGAAAGAGGTAAATTGCTAGCATGGAGTACGCATAAAGGCATATTTGAGGTCAATAGGTTACCATTCGGGTCAAAGCCAGCATGCTCAATTATTCAACGAACTATGGTGAAGGTGTTGCTAAGATGTAAGGGCACTGTCACTTACCTAGATTATATTGTGGTGACAGGGGCTACGGAGGCAGAACACTTGGAGAACCTGCGTCAGGTTTTCCAGAAATTACAAAGTGCCGGGTTTAAGCTGAATAGGGATAAATGCAGTTTTTTGTAAAGGAGATCCATTATTTGGGGCATATCATTGATAGAGAGGGCATACGCAAAGACCCCAGCAAAGTGGAAGCAGTTTCGGAGGTGCCACGCCCTATGAACGTGGAGGAGGTAAGGGCATTTGTGGGCATGGTCAATTATTATCAGAAGTTGACGTCCCTCGGCCTATGGTCCCTAATTACCTGTTGTGAACTATCCTGATTTGCCCGTGTAGCTCTCGTCGGTGAGAGAGTGAGTTCAGGCCAACGTGGCCGGGACCGGAAAATTTCGAGACCTGGAGGGAGCGTTACGTAGGTAGGAGGAACGGTAGATGGTAACAAGGATAATACGATGGTGTCCGTTTTCACGAGCCCCTTTATTCCGTGAAGAATCCTGCCGCAGCCTGGCCGGCACATCGCGGAACGAGCGTCCTCCCCGCCGCAACCCGGACTCCCGGAAATAACTCTTGGCCACAAAATGTGACCCAATGTGATAGAGAATGCAACCCCGTAGCGAATCGTACCGGTTACGAAAGTTCAACAGTGCTACGCAGCACGTACTTGGCCCGTCACGTAAGCGGAAAAGGTCCAGTAACTACACGTACTGACTGAGAGAGTTCGGCGGTTCGAAGAGGCACATACACGGCCCATGACGTATGCAACTATAGTCCCGAAACGATACGTAATGACAGAGAGAAGTCCAGCGGTACAACGAATGCTGATATAGAGCAGCTCGACTGCAGAGGCAGTCCCGTGACGCTTACACTGACTGCGAACTCGGAGCTAAGATCCACATCTCCCGAGCGGAGTGGAGCGAGCGCGCGTCTGCTCGTCCCCGCGTCTGGTCACCACTGCCCTCCTCCGCCTGTCCGCGAACCGAGGCCCGCGGGCCGCGGAGGAGGGGAGGTAAATCGGCCGGCGTGGGAGAGGCCCGCCTCGCGGTGCGCCAGGCTGCGATTACATTACTAACATAGCACTTGAAAGAATCAAAGAATTATTAAAACGACATGACAAGTAATTAATTAATGAAACGAAAAACACAAATGGATTAATTAATAAGTTACAGATTAAAGACAAGCGAAGTATTTATACAGCATTTACATATAATATTCCAGATGTGAGAGTTCTGTTACATCACACGTATATATAATTGTGGAGGCTCGTGATTACTTAAAATTGTGCATAGAAAACATAACTATTTACAACACCCTGACGTCTGTTGATGTACCAGGGAGCACGCGGGTGCATCACTGCTCGTAGCACTTCACAGCCGGTGCACTAAGGGGGAACATACCTTCCTTAGGCCCACGTCGGCGGACAGGTACGGGCTCTGCATCTAGGAGGGCACGACGACTGTCGTCAAAGTTTATTCCTGGGTTGGCGAGCATGCCGTGTCCTCTATTTGCGTTGCTAAAAAAGGGTAAGGTGTTTGGGTGGTCAGTGGCTTGTGAGAAGGCATTTGTAAGGGCAAAGGAAGCGGTACTTTCTCCCAGGTTCTGGTACATTTCGATGTAAATCAACAGTTTAAGTTGACATGTGATGCATCGGCTAGGGGTATAGCATCTGTGTTTGCTCATGTTTATCCTGACGGGACGGTGAAGCCGATAGCATTTGCATCCAGGGTTTTGTCTCCAGCGGAATGTAATTATTCTGTCATTCACAAGGAGGCCTTAGCTGTATACTGGGGTGTATACAAATTTTCGAAATACGTAATGGGCTAGTATTTTGTACTAGAGTCTGACCATAAGCCCTTACTGGCTATTTTTGGCGAGCAGAAAGGCGTTCCCGCTATGGCAGCGGGAAGACTGCAGCGCTGGGCCCTGTTTTTGTCGGGGTTCGATTACACATTGAGGCATGTGAAGGGGACATGTAATGTTGCAGATGGGCTCTCTAGGCTGCCTTTACCTGTGGCAGGTAAGGCTGAACAGGTAGTGACAGTAGAAGGTGATTACTTACATTTTGTGGAGCAGGCAACTGCTCTTGATGCTGAGACATTAAGGGGTGAAACAAAAAGCGATAAGGTTTTGAGTGCAGTATGCAGGTATATTCAGACAGGCTGGCCGCGCTTTGTGCCAGATGCCTTTAAGCCGTATTTCCGCAAGAAGGATGAGTTGTCAGTGGAGCAAGGTTTGGTAATGTGGGGTTACAGGGTTGTTGTTCCCCAGACCTGCCGCAAGAGACTTCTGAAGGAGGTGCACTCAACCCATCTAAGGATGGTTAAACTTAAGAAATGGTGTAGGTCATATTTTTGGTGGCCTGGTTTAAATGCAGACCTCGGAGATTATGTGCGGGCTTGTGAAGTGTGTATGTCAGCTAGGGCTGAGCCACCGAAGGTGGCAGATGTAAAGTGGCCCGAGTGTAAGGAAGTTTTCGAGTGAGTCCACATAGATTTTTGTGGCCCTGTTAGGGGAACTTGCTATTTGGTTATCATTGATGCGTTTTCTAAATATGTGGAGGTTTACCCAATGAAATCTTTGGCAACTACATCATATCTGCAGAAATTAAGGAAGACATTCGCAAGGTTTGGGCTGCCTCGAACTATAGTAACTAATAACAGATCCAATTTTGTGTCAGAAGAGTTTGAGGGATTTTGTGCCTTGAACGGGATTGAACATTTGACATCCCCGCCGTATCACCCTGCTAGTAACGAGGCGGCTGAAAATTCAGTGAAAACCTTCAAGGCTGGGCTACTGAAAGCTTTAAATGATGGGGTCAGTAACCAGATCCCAATAGAGACGCTTGTGAGCCGTTGCCTCATGTCCTATAGATGTGCACTGCATTGCACCACTCAAAGTAGCAAAGTAGCCCGGCACAAATGGTGTTTGGTAGACAGATAAGGTCAAGACTGGATCTCATTAAACCCCAGCCGTTCGTGCGAAGGGACAGGTCGGAAACAGGAGCGACCAGCAGAAAGGTACAGTTTCTGGTAGGAGAGGAGGTATGGGTGCGGGACTACCGAACACAGGGTAGAGTGTGGAAAAGGGGTCGAGTGCACCGGATTCAGGGAAACAGAATTTTGTATGTTGAAATGCTTGACTCTGGAATGGTGTGGAAAAGACATTATAACCAAACCGTTCGGGCTGGTAAAAGGTCAGACGAGGGCCCTACACCACGCATTCCGCTTCCGGGGGGGGGGGGTGGAGATACACAGCGGGCAAGACCCCCCTCTAGTAGAGGAAGGAGGCCACCCTCAAAGCTGGATTTGTAAGGACAGCTCTTGTCTCTATGGTGTGAACATTTGTAAATAGGCAAGTGTAAGGTTATAGATTGTGAGTTGTGTGTCGGGATGTTGACTTATTCGTCCGCTTAAGGGGGGAGATATCTGTAGTGTATTAATGTAGAGTGTGATGTCTGTAAAGATCTATGATATCTATGGACGGATGTTGTTATGTTGAGTAATGAAGCAGCATGTATCGTTAGGGTTATAAACGTGTGATTAAAGTGGTTTATATATGAAAAAGTATACTTATTTGAGTACATAACAATTGCACAACACAATAGTCAGTCAACTAAGTTGACTTGTCTCAGGTGTCAGTCTGGCTAGTCTCCTTGGCAGAAATACAGTGGTAAGCCAGTTGATGGACGATAGGATAACGACTGCAGTCCGTAAAGGTTTGCTATCAGGAAAAGGAGATTGGCTGCAGACCCCCAACCAAGGCATTGAGAGAGAAGGGAGATGTCTGTGGTGTGTAAGGTGAATTATATCTACTCTAAAGGTGGGGAGAATCTATGCACAGCCTGTTGGTATTTCTGGGTTAGGTTCTTCATTTAATATTTTTAATCATCCTTTAGGTTCGGATGTCATAGTTTTAGTAGGATAGTCATTGAGGCCGTAGACTGCCTATTCATATTTGGGTTGTATTCAAAAATGTATAAAAAACAGCAGAGTCAGGCAGAAAAATCCCACATTATCTTCTCTTTATATCTTCAAGTCTCTAGCATTCAAAAAATGCTGTAGAAATCAAGTAAGAAACATGAAAGTTCCTATTTACAGTCTTTCAAGTAAGACTTCGGTAATATGGTAATATTGAAATGGTTGAGCATAATAATAATTTAAGAGCCATTCCATTCTTTCGACGAATTTCTTCGTTTGTCTTCGGAAATACTATTGATGTAGTCCCATGTGCTATCTTCGTTCACACAGGCTGTTATGTCACTTCGTTGACTCACTGGGCTGCTTGTGTGACTGCGCGAGTGCCTTAAAGAAGTATAGTGCAGCGCAAGTGCCATGCAATTTAACACTATGAACGACAGCCGCCAACGGCATATCGATTTTCACCCAAGTGGAAATCGAACAGGCCATAACTGTAAATGTAATATTGTTAAATAATGTAATAACTGGCAAGGAGAAAATATTTTGACAGCATTAATTATTAAAAAAAATTGCAACTTCCTGGATAAATGCGATAAGGCAGGAAGCACGGTTTGAGCTATTATTTGCACACTGCACAAAACCACAGTCTAGAGAAGTCCGTGACCTCCTATAAACAGAGCTAGCTTAGTGTCATGTCGCGGAGCCCTCCGGCCTTTGTCTTCCTCAAGTACATAGCTACAATATGGATTAACCGAGGTGGTCGTGGGTTTTTGCCCATGCATGTTCCACTAGGATCGACAGCTGTTGATGGTGGGAGGGAGTCTCTACTTCTAATAAGCACTGGCTCTAAACAGTATAAATGACTGTTTCCTAATTGTTCAGGAGGTGTTTGCAAAATAAATAAATGGTATTTAGGTGCTGGTTTTTTAATCTCGCATCTCACATAGTGTGGATGGAGGCAAAAGTTACACAATTACACTGGACAAAAATACATGTTGGCACTACATACACTCGCACTGATAATTTATTACGTATTACATGAATGATACATTACGGCACTTGCAAACAAGGTCCCTACATTGATTTGTGGGTCGACGAAGAGTTTGGGTGGATTAACGGCCATTCCCGTGATAAGCTGTAGATAGATTCGTGCCCGGGCTCACCTGTGTGAGTCGCGGGACCACGAAGATAATATTAAATGGCAAAGTCTTTAGATTGCAGTCGGCAGGCATCTGCTCGATGAATTATGTGAAGTTCTGTTCGCGGGAGTCTGTCCGAACCGTAAGATGACTGCG
The DNA here is from genome assembly GCF_032445375.1 of Bacillus rossius redtenbacheri. Classification (NCBI taxonomy): domain Eukaryota; kingdom Metazoa; phylum Arthropoda; class Insecta; order Phasmatodea; family Bacillidae; genus Bacillus; species Bacillus rossius. The sequence goes on along the minus strand of NC_086331.1, from coordinate 35,306,999 downwards.
TCGCTAACCTTTGTTCCGCGACGAGCAAAAATTAAAGCGGCCAGGATAAGCCCTGCACTGGAAAAGGGCACGGGGGCACGCGGGGAGAGAAAGGAGGAAAAAGGTTTTAGCGAATTATAATAGTTACCAGAATGACGAATCAGAAGCACAAAAAGTTTAAGTCTCCCCGCTGGATCACATGTCCGCCCCAGCCCGTGAGTAAAACTCTCCTGCCGCATTGTGCCGGCTTGGGAGGGGAGGAAGCATCATGACGTGTCAAACTTTCTAATGTGCCGTTATTCCAACTTTATAATCATAATTAGTCATTACTATTTATAGAACACTCGTATCTTAATGACCTCTGTCTGAATTAGTTGGCGGAAGGACTATAATAATAATACAGAACAAAATTTAGATTAATTATATTTGAAAATAAAACGTTAAGCTGGAGACTGTCTGTCACTTCTTGACTACTCCAGTGGCTATTTGCAAGTAAAAACAGGGAGGTAAATTAGGTTGGTTAACACTGTGGTTAATTATTGGCGGAAGGTCTCAAGTGACGTTCTGGATGTCTATTAATTGCGGTTTCCCACAGGGGAAACCGCTGCACCCCTACAACGCACTTTCATTATTAAGTGTTATTCTGCTAATTAAAAATCACTTAATTAATCACAGCAATTTGTGATGAGTGAGAACTGTTTTGAGGTGTTGGCATATGGAGTCAAAGACTGATGGAGCCAATAACTGTTGGAGCCAAAGACTTATGGAGCAAATGACTGTTGGAGTCATAGACAGTTGAAGGCATTATATCCTATCGTAAATTGGTGATCACATCCTACTGATTTGAATGATTTTGCTCATGTACATCCTTATCGTTCCAAGATGGAGGTCATAACTAAAATTGCAATGATCTAAAACCCAAGATGGCAGCCATAACTAAATGTGCAATAATGATGACATACACATCCAAAATGGTGGGATAACAAAAAGTGCAATGTTTATAAAATTACAGATGGTGATTGTAACGAAATGTGCGAAGTTGTATTTTAAATAATATTTTATTAAAATTTGATTAAATACATTTTTTATATATTTTCAAATTTTTTACCAAATTTCTAGCATAAAAATTGCGTATTTTCAATATGGCGGGCGTAATGATAATTGCAGCTGTTATTTCTCAATTCAAGATGGCGGTCCTGGCATCCTAATTGTCAAGGTCATGACCTCGGAGGCTTAGGGAGGCTTGTAGATATGGATTCTTAATCCTCATTACGAACTTTTCAAGCTTTTGGCATGTTAAGGGCTAAAATGAGAACTTCTCCCTCAAAAGGGAAATTTTCCTTTGAAATAGGGAAATTTAAAGGTATTTTGGTACTTTTTTTTTTGTAATTTTTGAGGAAATTAGGCACCAAAAATGGCCGCCATGACATCAGAGAAATCCGTCTTTAACCTCATCCGAATCCACAGCCAGAAGCCAGGTGCCGGAGGAACTATTATATAACACTTATGTCTTTATGAAAAAAATGAAATGTCTATAAGACAAATGGTATGTTTTTTAAGAACACAATGACTTGTGCCGGGCTTCTGCGGGGGACCCTGAAGTGGTTCAGGTGGGGGTAAAAACCCCCGATGAGTGACGCGATCAGGCGTCTGGGCCGAAGAGCTCTTGCAGCCGTGCAGCAAGTCTGGCCGAGATGTGCTGCGGCCGCGGGGCCCGAGGGCTGTCACCGGCCGTATAGGGCTTCGGGGGTCGGCGGTCGGGGAGAGGAGGAACTTCGATGGTGGTGAGGGGAGGAGCGGGAGAGCCGGTGGGTGAGACTGGGGTAGGGGGATGAGGGAACAGGAACTGAGCAGAGGGCGAGTGCCCTGGGGAGTAGGGAACAGGGGAGTATCGTCCAAGGGATTCGGGATGGTAGGTAAGGCTGGGTTCCGCCGGCCCAGTGAAGTAGCTCCTCCGATGTCTCCTTCCGGGGTCGTCCCTGCTGGCGATAGCGCTTGCGGCCGGCCCTGTTTAATATGATGGGCAGAGGGGAGGAGCAGGAGCGGTCTCCGAGCAAGGGATGCTGCCCAAGAGCAGGGAGAGGTAGGAGCGGGGATTCCTCCAGAGAGGTCGCTGCCTATCAAAGGAGGTAGGATAGGAGCGATCCTCCAGAAAGGTTGCTACCTAAATAATACTATTAAAGTTTTTTTTTTTTTTTTTTTTTACAAAGGGGACCCCCACTGAAGGGTGTCACCCACCAAAAAATCCATCATTTAATAAAAAAGGGCACAAGGTACAATAAAAGATTGGTACATGGGCACAAGGCCTGCAAGGTGACAATAGTCTTTATTCAACAAAGCAGAGCTTCCCCGACGAGGTCGTCCTTGATGCTCAGCTACTTATTGATGGGCGAGTTCTTCACGGCTGCTGGGGGGTCCTCAGGGCTCGGATGGTGCCGCGCCGTTGATGGGCCGGCGCGGAACAGCGGAGAGAAGATCATCATGGCGGCGCCGAGGAGGATGGGGTTCCCACAGTGCTACCAGTCGGCGTGGAGGCCCCAGGGTCATCTGTCTGGTCCACCGGCCGCGCCTACGTCGTCCGGCTGTCCTTCGTCAAGTAAGTGATCGTAACTGAAAAGCGGACGTCGTGGGTGCGGTGCGTCGGGCGGCGGGTCCGCCAGCTGCCGAATGTACGGATTGTCGCTACGTCGGCAACGACAGAGGAAAGTGTCGGTCGTCTGACAGAGCAGGTGGTGGAGGTGCGGAAGTCCCGTCCTGTCCAACAGTGTCTGGCGGAGCGTGGCGCGAGGGAGGCCGAGGAGAAGGCGGGCACCAAGAAAATATGAGCACGTGACAGGGCGAAGGTTGGAACGAGATGAGTGAACCCAGACCGGGCAGGCGTAGATGAAATGTGAGATGACATATGAGCGATATGCGGTGAGGCGAACTGGGAGCGGAACGGCAGAGGATGGCCTGAGTACGGTGGCCAGCTGGGCCAAGATGGCGCGGGACTTGGTGCGGACGGATTCCAGGTGCGGAAGAAAAGTGAACGAACGATCGAGGGTGACCCCGAGATAGCAGAGGGTGGGCGACCAGGGGACGACTACGGTGGAGATGCGGGGGGGGGGGGGGGCGGTCCTGGTGAGGATGAAGACGGGAGAAAATGATAGAGCGTGATTTGGAGTGATTCAAGCCGATGCCGTGCGCAAGGAACTGGGCGTTGAGTGAGGTGAGTCCGCGGGCAAGGCGGTCGCCGAGCAGCCGCTCGGAGACGGAGGAGGCAAGGAGACAGGTATCGTCGGCGTACTGCACCAGGTAGGTCCCAGGCGGGGCTGCAAGTCGGAAATGTGGAGGGCGAACAGGAGAGGCGAGAGAATGGCGCCCTGGGGGACGCCGGCGAGAATGGGCCGGGGTGCGGAAAGCGTCCCCTCTACTCGAACCCGGAAGGAGCGACCCCCCAGGAACGAGCATAGGAGATGGACCAGGTGCGGCGGAAGACCGATGGCGGACAGGCGAGAGATGAGTTGGGAATGCGGAACGGAGTCGAATGCACGGGCCAGGTCCAAGAGCACCATGCCCGTGTGTTGCCGCCTGGCGAACCCCTGCACCACCAGGAGTTCCACACGAGCAATGGCGTGGGTGGTGGAATGACGGGGGCGGAAACCGAACTGGTGATGGGGGAGCAGGTGAAGGGTGTTGACTTGAAGAAGAAGGCGCCGGTGGATGACTCTCTCCGCGATCTTGGAGAGGATGGGGAGAAGAGAGATAGGACGGTAGGAGGAGGTAAGGATGAAGGCTTGCCGGGCTTGGGGATGGGCGAGACGATGGCGAGTTTCCAAGGAGACGGAAAATGGCAGAGGATGAACATGGCGTTAATGATGCGAGTGAGAAAAACAGTGGCTGTACGGGGAAGATGGCGTAGAACGGGGGTGGGAATGGAGTCGGAGCCGGGGGCCGAACGAAACTTGAGACGGGAGAGCAGAGAGGTGACTTCAGAAGGCGTGGCAAGCGGGAAGGGCAGGGCATCAGGGAGGAGGGGGGGAGTGACGTGACGGGACAAGGGGGAAGGAGCATCATCATCGTCCGAGGACTCCGACGACAAGGTGGGGTGGGGGGTGGAGGCGAAGGTGGTGGCGAGGTAGGCGGCGACCGCGTCGGTCCGCTCCGAAGCCGTCTCCGCCACCCCGACAGGAAGAGTGAGGGGAGGGATGGAGGTGGGGACGGAACGAAGGCGACGGACGTAAGACCACAGAGAGCCAGAGGTAGCGGTGAGGGAGCCGAGGCGCCGCGCCTCCAGTCGGGCCCTCCACCCCGCGATCAACCGGCGGCACCACCCCCGGAGCACCAGGTAAACTCGGCGATGCAGCGGGGTGCGGCTCGCCTGCCAGCGACCACGGAAGCGGTTGCGCAAGGACACGGCGTCACGGAGATACGGCGGGAAGGGGACGATGAGAGGGCGCGGAGGCGCGAGCGGAATGTGAGAAGAAGCGGCCGTAGAGATGGCGTCGGAAAAGTAGAGGACTCGGTCGTCGAGTTGAGCAGGAGTGGCGAAGGGAAGCGTGAGGTCCAGAGCATTGGAGAGTGAATCCTGGAAGCCATACCAGTCGGCGTGGATGAAGTCGTACCGGGGGAGGTGAGGGTTGGTGTGAGGAAAGAAGTGGAGCGAGCCGAGGACAGGCAAGTGGTCGGAAGTACCGGCGGTGATGGTGCGAAGGTGAGAAATGACGGGAAGGGGTGATGAGAGAGCGAGGTCGATGACACTGGGGCGGCGATGGCGCTGGGCCGGATAGAAGGTCGGTGTGGGTGGTGCGTGAAGAGAAAGGTGAGTACGCCGGAGGAATTGACGGAGGGAGCTGCCCCGCCAGTTCGCGGCAGCGCAGCCCCAAAAAGGATGGGTCGCATTGTAGTCCCCGGCCAGCACGACGTGGGCGTCGAGCCGCCCGAGGGCCACAATGTCGTCGGTAGGGAAGGGGAATTGGGGCGGGAGATAGAGGGAGACCAAAGTCAGGGAGTACGGAAAACCGTGCAAACGCACGGCGACAGCCTCGGCCGCGGGGGAAGACGGAACGAGACGACGATGGTGGGACAAGGTAGCGCGGACGAGTAACGCCACCCCTCCGCCCCGACCATCACGATCGGCGCGGTGAACGGCGTACCCCGGAATATGGAGGGGTGTGGGGGGGTCGAGCCAGGTTTCTGCGAGGAACACGACATCGGGAGAATGCACCCGGAGAAGGTGGAGAAGATCGTGGAGTTTGGGAGGAAGGGAGAAGGTGTTCCAGATAAGGATACTAATGGGTGGGGCGTGATTCATCAAAGAAACTGAGGAGGGCTTGGAGGAGCACCTCAAATTTCTCCGATGGGGTCTGGGCACGGGAAAGCGCCGTCAGGACCTGGCGGATGAGTGGCAGGTAGTGGCGGATGAGCGTGATGAGTTCCCTCAACATGGATGTCAGCGAAGTGTCGTCTGAGTCGGCATCGGCGGGGCGAGCAGAAGTGGATGACGTGGCGGGTGGCCTCTGTGAAGAGGATGAGGGGAGGTGAGCATGAGGTGGTGCCCGGGAAGAGGAGGAAGGCGGGTCGTGGCCCTGCCAAGCAGGAGTCCGCAGGGCCGGGAAAGTCCGAACGTCAGAAGGGAGCGGAGCAGACGGGCGTGGAGCGTCGGTCGTCATCGTCGGGTCAGCAGGTCGCGGCGGGTGTCGTCGGATGTATGCCTGTATGACACGGCAGTCCGTCGAGGTAGCAAAGTGCGGCCCGTCGCAATTGACACACTTTTTAGTCGTAGAGGTGCAGTCTCGCGACCAGTGGTGCCCAGCGCATTTGAAACACCTGGGGTCCCGCTCGCAGCGTGTCGATGGATGTCCGGTGGACTGGCACCGATAGCACTGGGGTACCCTCCCAGAGCCCCGGTAGCGCTCTACGGTCACCACCCAGCAGCCCAGCGTCTTCAGTTTGAGGAACTGCGTCGCCTCCTCTAGTCCGTTGGTGCAGACGAGGAAGGGCCGGGTTGTTGAGTCGGCGGAGGTGCGGAGCGGCAAGACGGTGCCCACCGGGAGGCCGAGGTCCAGGAGAGCATCCTTGACCTCGTCCGCGGTGGTGGAGGAGGGCAGGCGCTTGACCACAACACGGTCGGTGCGCTCGTCGGGACGCAGGTGGGTGTAGGGCTGGTAGCCATGTCTCTTGAGGTGGTCGAAGAGGAACTGATGGTCGTGAGGATTAGCAGTGTAGAAAGACGTACGGTCATTAATGGAGGTGGCGGTGAGTGGACCGGTGAGCAAGGATTGCAGGTGTTTTATGTGAGGGAAGGGTTGAGCGGTCGGCGAGGAGCGAATGCCAATGGGTGGCATGCGAGGCGGCTTAGGTGCAGACGGAGCAGAGGTGGCCGGCCGCTGAGACGTGGATGGCTGAGGTTGCGGAGGGGAGACAGATGTAGAAGGTTGAGGCTGGGGCGGCGCGGCAACAGTCTTATGTCTCTTCGGGTGCTGGGTACGACGAGGCTTGGCGGTGAGAGGAGGAGCAGATGAGGCGGCATCGTCGATGTCAGAGTCAGGCAAGGAGGATAAGGATCTGTAGCGGTTGTCCACTGGGACGGCGTCATCCGATGAGAGCACGTCGCGGAGAGGCCGCTTGGTGGTCTTCCGAGGCTTCACGAACCCAAAGTCATCGTCTGAAGTAGCTGGAGCGGCGGTGTCCATGGGGTCCACAGGCGCGTCAACGACGAGAACGGGTAAGGAGGGAGCGGCAGTCACGATGGGCGAGGTGATAGAGGCAGTGGTGGTGGTAGTGGTGTAGACGGACAGAGTAGGAGACGAGGTAGCAGTCGGAATAGTGGACAGGTCGATGCCGGCGAGGTGTTTCGAGTCGCTGACCTTGATATTGGCGCTCTGGGGGCGGACCCCCGCCGGTGCCCCCCCCCCCCCCCCTACGCGGAAGAGGCCGCCACACCAGGCACGGTCAGCGTCGTCGTCGATGGTTGCAAAGATGCAGTTGCTTTCGCCGGTCGTCCATAAGGTTTCGTTGGCGTTGGTCGGTCGGTCAACATGGTGGCTTCGGCCGAAGGCCTCGGACCGAGATCGCCTCCGCCCAGGTTCGGCGTCGTCGGGTGGGGATCCATTCCAGACCCCCCCCCCTACCCCCCCCCCTATAGGCTACGATTCGGTAGCGCACAGCACTCACAAGAAGAGGATCTAGGTGCTAAGAGCTAGATCTATGACAAGAGCACTCCTGGTGGTCGACTCAGGAACTTGCAGCAGCAAGTCTCGGCGGCTCGCTAAAATCGCTGAAAGGAAATCAGTTAGTATAAGGCCGAAAGTGCACTGATTTGCTTCAAATAGCTTGCAAAAATTCCCCTGAACAATTCTATGCCTCTGAAGGGAAACCAGAGCACTCCATCTACCCAGAAATTACTGGGAAGAGCTTTCTGCCTGGCTTAGCTCAGCCAGAGTAAATATACAATGCATGTACATATTCATCAGGGTGGGCACACCTGTACCATTCCTGTGCATACATAGTAGAATTACAATAATATTTACATTCACTTGTAAGTATAATTCAAAGGCTTCTTGTTACAACACTGGGTATTTAATATTTGTCCTGAATTATTCTGGGCAGGTTGACAAAGTTTCCTTAATTTACATTATCCTTTGTCTGCCATCTAGGGGCGGGTGGCGAACTAACTTTCCTCTCCATAGATTATGTAGGATAGGTGGCGCACTTGGGGCTTGTGCTATCATAACAGCCGAGGCCAAACTGGTGGGCATGACAAAAACCTTCATCATAAGTAAAATGGCTAAGGATTTTGAAAAATTTGTAGTTGTTTTTAAAAAAAATGTGGATTTTTGTGGTCCATAATGTTCATAATAACACTGATAGAAAATAAAGACTAGACCTTATATGCTTGAGGAAGAGCGACACTGACGTACTTTAGAAACCAACTCCAAAAGATGAAATCAATATGTCGGTCTAACTTAACAAATAAAAATGATTGCTTCCAGAAGACGCTGGTGATATCATCGTAACGAAAACATGTAACACACAAGAGTTGGGTGTTTGATGATGTCATAGTAATAGAAAGTGGAACGCACAGGAGTGGGACATTCTAAATGTATACGTAACAAAAAGGAAAAGCACAAGAGTGAGGTGCTTGATGATGTCATCGCAACTAAAAGTGCAACACATAGTAATGGGTTGCTTGATGATGATTTCATCATAAAGAAAAGTGCAATGCACATTAATGGGGTGCTCGATGATGATGCCATCGTAACGAAAAAGTGAAATACACAGAAGTGGGGATGCTCGATTCCATGTGGAATATTATGAAAAACAAAATAGCAGAATGTTCTAGTAAACAAAATGGCAGAATCCAAGATGGCCTCCAGGGTCACACGTGAATGTCAAGGTCATCAAAGTAGGCCGCCGGAAGTGTCATAATCCAAGATGACCGCCATGGCTAAATCCGACCCTGAATAAATTGGCTAAATGACAGGTATTTTATTTACAGGTTAATCTACCAGTCCACAAAAAAGGAGAATAGCCTCTCTTTGGGGAGCATGGCTCCTCTCTGGAGATTTTGCATGCCTCCCTGGGGAGCTTGCATCTCCGAATTTTTTCAGGGGGAAAAGGGAAATATTTTCTCGAAAAGGAAAATTTTCTCTCGAAAAGGGACAATTTCCCTCGAAATAGGGGACTTTTGGTGCATAATGAGATCTTTTGAGGTGTTTATGCCGCTGGTAGTGACATAAACCAAGATGTTCGCTATAAGTGATGTAATCTAAGATGGTGTCCGTGGCTCCCTGGCTCTTGACCCTGGAACCGGTGCACCAGAATTAACTATATATAAACCTACTTACGAGGATACATATCTACAAGGCTGCAACTGACTACAATAGCTCCATTCTGCAGCGAGAGTTAATTTATCTCATGCAAGTAACTTGTTGCAAGTAGTTCCGATTCTTCCAACGGTTGGCGCCACATGCTGTGTTGTTCAGGCAGTCGCTCTTTCATGTGGGATGCCGGATGCTTACTCACGATCGCAAGAGAAGGAGAGCTTCACTTGACACCAAGGAGAAGGAAGTGATTCTCAGCCATCTTAAGGCATATTATTTGAATGAGTAATGATATTTTTGTTTAAATTCCTACTGATTAGATTATTGTAAGTGCTGATATTGTAACAGAAATTTGCTAATTAAATGTAAATCTGAATAAAAGTTGTATGTCTCATTAAGTAATCAATTTTTCATGCAGAGTTTAATTTCTCAGAAATAACCAGAAGCACTCGGAGAACATCAGCAGACGTCTCGCCAGGAATAACCAGGAGCATACGGAGAAAACCAACAGAAGCATTGACACGAATAACCAGAAGAACTTGGAGAAACCTACAAAATATTGGCAGAAATAATCAGAAGCACATGGAGAAAACGAACAAAATATTGAGATGAATAATCAGGAGTAAATGGAGGAAGCCATTAAAATATTGGCAGAATAATTAGGAGCACATGGAGAAAACTAACGCACATTTTCATAAATCAAGATAACTGAATCACAAAAAAAAAAAAGCATCTTCCAGCTTGTGAGTAGGTAAATATAGTTCATCCTGGGGTAGGGGGTGAGGGGTCGGGAGCCAGGGAGCTGCGGCGGCCATCTCGGATGACGTAATAAACGATGTCCATCTTGGATTGCGTCACGTCCGGCGGCCATCTTGGACTGCATCACTTCCAGCGGCCATTTAGTTTTTTTAGAACTTCAGCCATTTTGTTTTTCTAGAATATTTCACCATTATGTTTTTCTATAACATTCCACCATTTTGATTTATGGCATCATAAATAATAAAAAGTTTATATAATAAAATTATAATTAAATTTCACCATCACCTTATAATCGAACACTCCACTCCTATGTGATGCACATTTCGTTATATCCACCATCTTGAAAATATTTATTTATTATCCGATTTTAATGAAAAAAAAATTTTAAATTTATAAAAAAACTAGCTGCCCGACCCGGCTTCGCACGGCTATACTAATGGAAAAAGAATTATGCCACATCTCCCATTTACAGTAATGGTAAATAATAAAAAATTCCGTGAAAATTTATTACAATGCTGTATAATGTACCGATGGTTTCCCGACTCGTGCACGCAACATAAAACTGATGTACCCGTACTTCGCTACGGCAGTCTACAGGCAGATCACTCTTGCGCCGCTCATAATACATGCCCCTCGTTGTGGGTACGCCACTGCCGCGCGATGCCTGTTGCCATGGAGACGCAGAAGGCATGAACAATGCAAAATACTGTTCTCATGCAGACAAAGTACCCACTGTTGCCTTGTTTTAACCACCTATGCTATGGGATCTAATTTTCGGAAAATGTCATCCTGCGTAACATAAGGAACATTACTGTGAAGTTTCAAGTCTGTAAAATATATATACTTGAAAAAAAAGGGCAATTTTTGATATTTAAAGTACTTGCAAAATTTCAACGGTGATGAGGACTGCACTAACAATGAAATAGCCGTTGCCATAGAGACGAATGAAGCATCAACAAAGCAACAGCCGTTGCCATGGTGATTTCCTACCAAAAACTGGAAATAAAAAAAAAAATTTAGGGGTGGACTACCCCTAACATTTAGGGGGATGAAAAATAGATGTTGGCCGATTCTCATAGATACCGGATAAGCACAAAAAATTTCATCAAAATCGGTCAAGCCGTTTCGGAGGAGTATGGCAACGAAAACTGTGACACGAGAATTTTATATATTAGATTAAATAATCAAAATTTTAAAATAAAATTTAAAAAATATATTATTTAATAAAATTTTAATTAAAAACCTGCGCATCTTACACCCCACTCCTCTAAATTACGATTACACTATCTAGCAACCCACTCCTCTGTTACAATGACATCGTCATCGAACACCCCACTCATCCCTGTTACAGTTTTTCGTTACACCGCAATTTTTAAAATAAATTTACTATGAAAATAAAAATATATACCTACCATCGTTGTCTACTGGAGGCAGCCATCTTATTTAGTGGAGCCCGCCATTTTGATTTCATCTTATGGATGTCGTCATCGGGTGTAGCTTTCTAAAGTATGTTAGTGTATGTAAGGTCGAGTTAATATTTCCTACCAGTGTTGCTATGGCCCTAATAGACCAAAAAATTCGCAAATTTTGTTGAAATAAATCACAAAATACAGTCATTTTGTTGTTGTAACTGCCATTATTTCTTAAGTTCAAGCACAAGTTATAAATTTTGTCAAATTGTTTATTATAATTATTAATGTTTAATTATTTGTGTATTTTGTATTTTTATAGTTCTTAAATAATAAAAATTAAAAAAATATATATTTTTATTGTATTTTCTGCTAATCTGGATTTGTTTTAGTTCAGAGATTGGAGTCCCTCCATAATATTCACTCTTAGAACTAGCGAATGGGACCTTATTTAGAAATAAAATTGATTCTCACATAGCATTTTTCAGTGAATTCTGGAGTAATAATTCACCAGTCAGATTATTTCTACATTTGACTGGTTATGTGCTGAGAATTTCTGTTAATTTAAACAAAATGATAATAACAATGAAACTTGATTAAAATCTACTATCTTGTTACATATAAGAAATGGTAGCTTGTTACGAGGGCAACACAAATTTGATTTTCTTTCCTTTGAGACCTATCGAATCCTTACTTATCTTGTGAACACCAAGTATACATCCTGCATGCTACATAATAACATAGCTTTATAAACAGTATGAATACACCCATAAACGAAGTGGGTTGAAGATCGGAATATATAGACTATAGGGTTACATTTGTAGACAGATGGAGAAAATTGGTTACAATTGCTGCCGAATTGAGTACATTTGTAGTCATATGGGGGTAACATTTATATTTGCGTAACTAATATCATGTGCTTTGTATAAGGTTTACTTCATTATAAATAAATAATTAAGTACTTTAAATCAGCATGTTGCAAAATATGTTGGTGAGAAGCGGAACTACTTAACCATGTATTATTTAAAATTCGGAATTAACTCTTGCCCATAGTTTATTTTAATAATCTATTTAAGTTTAGTATTTGCGTTTAAACTTTCAGGTTGCTTCTGACATTTGTCATAGAAACTAATATGGATTCTGGATCGGTGCAATTAACGTCATGAAAAAGGCACTGGTGTAGTTGTTATGGTATGGGGTTTTACTTTGAGAAAGAATGATCATGCCAAAAACCAACTTCATAAGATTAAAATTTGTGATCGGTGTGGTAGGTATTTTGCTCTAAGACAGAGCTTAAAAAGATATTGCAAGACTTGTAAAGCTATGCTAACTGATGAATATTATTCCTTGCCATGAATGTTCACAGCTCTTCTGATCTCGACAGAGAATTTTAAATTAAGGATATTGAATGTTTAAGGAAGACAGAAAATGATGGAAGTATCATTTGTGTGAAAAGTGGGGATATGTTTAAGCTCATTTCTACTAGAGCCTTCGAACTTTGAACACTGGTGAAAACTTGAAATGGATGCTTCAAGACAAAGAAGAAGCTTCGACGCAAAAGATTACGAAATATTATAATAAACTGGATGAGTATGTTGATCATGATGAAAGCTGAGAAGATGAAGAGGATAATCAATACGAGGCCGGTGATAAAACCTAATATGTTATCATTTTTAAGAGAAAACAATTGACGACGTTAGGGCCGTTCCCGTGGTTCGGAGTCGCTGCCCAGCTGCTCCGGTAGAGAGGGTACGTGCCACGTGGCAAGGGAACTACCCTAACTTAGGTGAAATAAAAGAGTTTTTTACGTTAAGGTGTGTTTAATGCACACGTCACACACTGTACATGGGCTGTCACGGCTCCCCTCTGTGACAGTCCATCAGGGCGAGGCCCGGCTCCACGCACCTTGAGCGCGACACGACACTACCAGTGACCTGACTGGCGGTGACACGACAGTGACGCGACTGACAGTGGCGTGGATGACGGTGATGTGACTGGCAGTGACGCGAATGACGATGACACGAAAGACTGACGTAACTGACGACGCGAACGACTGTGACGTGACTGACGGTGACGTGACTGACGGTGACGTGACTGACGGTGACGTGACTGACGGTGACGTGACTGACAGTGACGCGAATGACGATGACACGAAAGACTATGACGTAACTGCCGACGCGAACGACGGTGACGTGACCTTCGCGACCGCGCTCTCTCATGCCACTTCGGTGACTGACTCGACCCACGCTCCGCGACATCTCAGCGGCCTCCCCCCTTGCCGCACACCACATGAATCTCCCCTCTTCCCTTCGTGTGCGAGTGCGTGGAGCCACATGGTCACAGGCGGGGAGACGCGACTCAGTCGCCCGGGAAACACATCTACCGGAACACAACAAGACAAATAGATATTCACACCCTCACATAATTACATAAACAAAACCTTTGTTACACTTTTGCGCACGGGCGCCGGCGCACACGCAAGCCTGAAGCAGCAACGGGCAATAATGGCCTCAGCGAGCCGGAGGAGCACTTGGGACGACGTCACAATATTGGTGTAAAGTTGAAAGTGGCAGCATCATGGGGTGATTCAAATGGGTTGGGGGACAGGCTGAGACATTGTTTGCTTCTTTTTGTGTAGGAAACTAGAATATGTAGTATGGATGAGATAACCTCCATACTTAAACATTTTCTACTTGTATTTTTACATTGGTGGTATTTATGTGATTCCAATGTTAGATTGATTTCAAAAGGGTGGGGGGGGGGGGGGGGGTGGAAGGCTGCAATATGATAATGTACAAATTAATTTAATGGTGTTGTGAGTTGGTTTGATAATTTATCACTATGATTCATGGATTTAATGTGGGCTTCTAGGTATGAAATTATTAACTCAAAATATTTCGTGAGCAACTAATGTTTTTAAGTCTCATACTTAGTTTCACACATGCATGACTATGTTCTAAATCTAAAATGTATTATAAAAATATTTGAAACTAAAACTTGTAATTCTTCAATATGTCCTGTGTTCAATATATATTCTTCAAGTAATGAAGCTAGAGACCCTAATACCGGAACAAGTTCTACAGAAATTTATTGTTTCGCTGCTATCACGATTTCTACCGCCAAAGCTACTTCGTGTTCTACAGTTCCACTTCATCGTTTTCTGAGGTATGCTACATGTTTAGTTAACATTGAATGATTCTCAGCTTAAACTGTTGTGTAGGTTATCAGCTAGCTAGTTTTTTTCTCTGTACATACTTATGTGTAGGTAGCCAGGAATTTTTTAGCTTAAACTTTTATCAGTACTTTAAATATTCGAACATTTTTGGGTTTTGCATTAGAGTAGTTTTGGGGTTATGTAATCAATCATTTTTAGTTAACACTGAATATTTTTCAGCTTTAACTTTTTCTATTACTTTAAATATTCTACCATTTTTAGGATTGTACATGAAGGAGCAGATTTGAGGTTATGTTTGCAACTTTTTTTTATTTAGTAACATTGCTAGCAGTTTAGGTTAGTAAGCTTGAGGGCTAGAGTTTTGAGGTTATGTTTGCAACTTTTTCGTGTAACATGTAGCTACATTGTTTTCTTTATTCTTTTGTTACAGTTCTCCGTACGTCGAGCTTCCTTCGCATGTTCCGTACGTTGAGACCAGACTACCGATTGCTGTGATGGCATATACTGTGCAGAAATGCAGTTTCTGTCCTGCTACCTTCATGGCAGCTAAGAACCGCTACCGACACGGGTGTCAGTGTGTCGAGAACCAGCTGCGTGACCTCCAGCAGTGCCACCTATGTGGCAAGATGGTTGCACATAACGACAATATGCAACAACACCTGACAACTTGTACTGGAGCTGTCGCCACGACATCAGGCACCAGGTGTAGCTTCTGCTACAAGACCTTCGAGAACTCCAGCCATTCCCGGCGACATGAGAAGTCTGCTTGTGGACTTCACCCAAACCGCAAAGCACATTCATGTCAAAACTGTGCTAAGGAGTTCTCCAGAGCAGATAAGTTAAAAGCTCACATCAAGGTGTGTAAGGGGCCTGCTCCGCCTCCGACAAAGAAGCAGAGGATTACAGCAGTTAAGCCTGCAGTTACGCCCAAGCCTTCGACCAGTCATACAAAGGTGGTGACCGGTATGGGTTTGGCCAATTCCCATAGCTTCATCACCGCCGAAGTGGGATTCAAGGGCAACTTGAAGACGTACGTGGCAGAAAATACAACAATTACTGCCAAGGACATATGCGCATATCTCAACTCTATCAAGACAAAAATAATAAGCCAACTTGTAGAGGAAATTGAAGAGAATGGGCCGCTGAAGTACAACATCGTGCTTGAGTGCGATTACGAGAAGCCTATGGATGCCAGCGAAGACAAGAGAGCCTTCAAAACTGTTAATGTACCCCTTTACGCAGTTCACGAGGTGGAGGAAGCAGTAACTTAATCCATCTCCAAGATCTGCAAAGAGGAGGAAGACTACATGGATAAAGGATCCAGATTGACTTTTTCAGCTGTTAAGCGACTTCAACTTCGCATAAACAAGCTTGATCCACTCCGTGCCAGCTCCTACATCGAACTGCCTATTTCCATCGAATCAAAACACCCAGTGATAAATCCGCAAAACCTCGAAGATCACATGTGTTTTAAGTGGTCAATTCTTGTGAAGTACGTGGAAGGATGGAATCCTGAACGTGTCAACCAGCGATACCATGACTTGGAGGGGAAGTTCAACTTCACGAACATTGAGTTTCCTACACCAATCAAACAAATTCCACTGTTCGAAAAACAGAACCCTGGAGTCTCCATCAACATTTACAGCATCGACGAGAATCTGAATTTGTTCCTGTACGAGTCGCTCCTGAAGAAAAAGAACATCATTCGACCTTCTGCTCTTGGTTTATGACAATTCGTCCCATTTCATCTACATTAAAAAATTTTCTGCCCTGGTTCGATCCCAACTGACTACACATCATGATGCTATTCATGTATGCAAAAGATGCTTCAAGAATTATGATGATCAGGGAAGGGTTAGCGGGCTCACTGGTCTTCAGTGTTTGGAAAAACACAGTGAGCTCTGTAAAAGACATGCTGTTGTTCGGATGGAAATGCCATCGCCCGATCAAAATGGCCAGCCACCTGTTCTGCAGTTCAAAAACTTCCATCATGCTGATAAGATGCCCATCGTGGTATATTGTGACTTTGAAGCTATTCTGGAGAAAATCCATACGTGCCACCCGAATCCTGATGAGCCATACACGCTGCAGTATCAAAAGCATAAAGCATACAGCTACTGCATTTATGTGAAAGCAGATAACTTCGTCATTCCTGCAAACCTCACTTCAGCACTTCCATCAGGGCCTGAATTGTATCGTGGTTGTGACGCAGAAGATAAGTTCGTCTCACGCATTGTAGAGATTGGAAAGGATGTACAAAAATATTTTCTACATCGGTTCCGATGACTCCGCTCACGCATGCACAGAACAATGCTTTTCTACAAGCATTAAAGTGTTGCTACTGTGGAGGAAAGTTCGGAGGGGCTGTAAAGAAAGTTCGTGATCACAATCACTTCACCGGCGAGTATCTGGGGCCTTCATGTAATCTCCTCAGACGCAGACCAAAAAATTTGATTGTGTTCTTCCACAACTTGGCGTACGACCAGAACTTCATTATCAGGAAGTTGGGGTACGACAGTAATCCATCTTCATATTTTCGAATTCAGAAGAGAAGCTTATAACTTTTTCCAAAAAGTTATGTGATAAGTTCAGTATCCAGTTTGTAGATACATTCCGTTTCATGAGTCGGGGTCATGCTTCGATTGCCGAGTTCTTGCCTGCAGACAAATTTATAAGTACTGCTGAGTTTTTCACTCCTGATGAGCTAGAGCTGGTTACCCGCAAAGGGGTCTTTCCATACGATTTTGTGGATTATTTTGCTCGACTAGACGATACTAGTTTTCCATCCATCGATGAGTTCTACAACAGTCTTACTGATTCCATGATTTCAGAGATGGATTATGAGCATGCACAGAAAGTCTGGGTCAAGTTTCAGTGTGCTACTTTGGGTGAGTACGCTGACTTGTACCTGAAGACGGATGTCCTGATTTTGGCGGACGTATTCGAGAATTTTCGCAGTCTTTGCTTGGAAACATACAGCCTAGATCCGTCTCACTACATTTCTTGTCCTGGATTCGCTTTCGACGCGATGCTTCGAACCACAGGCGTACAGCTAGAGCTTCTCACATATTATGACATGTATATGTTTGTGGAAGCAGGTATTTGTGGTGGTGTAGCGCAAAGCATTAAATGTCATTGCATAGCCAATAAGGCCTATGTACCAGAAACACACGATGCATCCAAGCCATCCACATTCCTGGAGTACATTGATGCAAATAAATTGTACGGGTGGGCGATGTCTCTGCCGCTTCCAATTCGACATTTCAAATGGTCGGATACATCCATTGATGTCATGTATATTCTGGAAAATTCTCCTATCGGTTACATTATTGAGTGTAACGTGGAGTAACCTCCCGAACTCCACGAAAGTCACAAAGACCTGCCATTTCTTCCCGTGAATCAATGTCCGTCTGGTTCAATATCAATCAAAGCTGATATGACAATGCTGGAAAATAAAGAGCATTACAATGTTCACTACAAAAACCTCCAGCTAGCAGTATCTCATGGGCTGAGAGTGACTAAGATACACCGAGTCCTCTAGTTTGAACAGTCAGCATAGTTGGAGCCCTATATTCGGCTGAACACCAACAAGCGCAAAGCAGCAGCCAACGAATTCGAGAAGGAGTTCTTTAAGCTTGCTGTGAACTCGACATTTGGGAAACTGATGGAGTACAAGAGACGGAGTCTCAAAATGGAGTTGGTGTGCTCCGAGAAGAGGTTTAAGAAACTGGTGTGTCGTCCGTCCTTCAAGGACCGCACGATGTAAGAGCCAAACTTGTCTCTAGTGCATCTGAACCATTAGACTATCATTTTCGACAAGCCGATCTATGCCGGAATAACAGTACTCGATCTATCAAAGACTCTAAAGTATGACTTCCACTACAATACTATGAAACCAAAATATCAGGAAAATATTCATCTGGCATATATGGACACCAATAGTTTTGTGTATGAGATTCAGACAGCAGACTTCTACCATGATCTAAGAGCCGACCCTAAGTTCATGTCTGAATTCGACACCAGCTGCTACCCTCCTGATCACCCATGCTTCTCCCCCATCAACAAGAAAGTTGTTGGCAAATTCAAAGATGAATGTGGGGGAGAAGTGATGGAGGAGTTTGTAAGCCTACGCGCCAAACTGTATGCATACAGGTGCGGTGGCAAGGTCGAGAAAAAGACCAAGGGCATCCAGGTTTATGTAGTAAAAAACCACATCACATTCGATGACTACCTGGATGCCCTGCAAGAACACCGCACAAAGAGGGCAGGCGTTAGGGCTATTCGCTCCCGGCAGCACATACTCTATACCGAGTACAGTAATAAGCTGGCCATCACGTGGGAGGATGACAAGCGCATAATATGCGATGATGGTATCTGCACAGTCCCCCACGGGTCTGTCGGTGATGACATGTAAATGGATTGATGCAAATAGTTTTCTGCTGTATATATTTTATGTTTTGTTGCATATATTTTTTATATATATATATTTCCATTTTGTTGTATAGTTACAGTTTTTTGTTGCATAGTTTCCATTTTTGGTGTAAAGTTTCAGTTTTTGTTGTATAGTTTCCGTTTTTGGTGTATAGTTTCCGTTTTTGTTGTATAGTTTCCATTTTTGCTGTACAAAAGATGTTATTAATTTAATAAATAAGATGTTACCTACATATTGCTTATTATTTTTAATTTATAACCTATACCCCTCTAGGTGCTGATACTTATAAATGACTTAGAGAATGTGAAATGATATAATACACAAACATTAAAATATCTGCTTCCATGCAGCTTTTAAATACGAGTACGCAAACACGAACTTGTAAGGACTCTGAAAAATTTCTGGTCCGCTAAGATGGAGTAATAAATTAAATTTACTAATTTTTTTAAAATTATTATTACTTTAACTATCGCATCCACAACGATAGTATTGATAACATATATTTTAGTTCAAACCTATAAATGATAAGACTTTAAGAAAAAATTAATTCCTGCTTAAGCAACATGAGAGTTCTGTCACAAGTCAGCTTGTGAACTCTTTGTTTAAGCAACATGAGCGTTCTAGCACAAGTCAGCTTGTGAACTCTTTGCTTAAGCAACATGAGAGTTCTGGCACAAGTCAGCCTGTGAACTCTTTGTTTAAGTAACATGGGAGTTCTAGCACAAGTCAGCTTGTAAACTCTTTGCTTAAGCAACATGAGAGTTCTGGCACAAGTCAGCTTGTAAACTCTTTGCTTAAGCAGGATTTAATTTGAGCTTTGTTTTAAAAAATTGATAATTTATGATGTTTATAAACGACATCTTCTCCCTGATGGTTTTCTCTGAGTGCTCCTATTTTTTCACGTGAATTTTCGATGGATTTCTAGGTTTGCTTCAACTTTACTATGTAAGAATTTTTTTTCGTGTGCTTCTGCTACTTTACTTGACAAGAATTTGATGATTTTCTCTTGAGACCTATCAAATCCTTACTTCTCTTGCGAACACCAAGTATACATCCTCCATAATGTTCACTCTTAGAACTGGCGAATGTGACCTTATTTAGAAATAAAATTGATTCTCACATAGCATTTTTCAGTGAATTCTGGGGTAATAATCCACCATAGTCAGATTATTTCTACATGTGACTGGTTATGTGCTGAGAATTTCGGTTAGTTTAAACAAATGATAATAACTATGACACTTGATTAAAATTCACATTTTGTTACATATAAGAAATGGTAGCTTGTTACGAGGATAACACAAATTTGATTTTCTTTCCCTTGAGACCTATCGAATCCTTACTTCTCTTGCGAACACCAAGTATACATCCTGCATGCTACATAATAACATAGCTTTATAAACAGTATGAATACACCCATCATACTCTGAAACGAAGTAGGTTGAAGATCGGAATACATAGGCTACAGGGTTACATTTGTAGACAGATGGAGAAAATTGGTTACATTTGCTGCCGAATTGACTACATTTGTAGTCATATGTGGGTAACATTTATATTTTTTTTAACTTATATGTACTTGTATAAGGTTTACTTCATTATAAATAAATAATTAAGTACTTTAAATCAGCATGTTGCAAAATATGTTGGTGAGAAGCGGAACTACTTAACCATGTATTATTTAAAATTCGGAATTAACTCTCGCTGATAATTTATTTTAATGTTCTATTTAAGTTTAGTATTTGCGTTTAAACTTTCAGGTTGCTTCTGACATTTGTCATAGAAACTAATATGGATTCTGTATCGGTGCTATTAACGTCATGAAAAGGTCACTGGTGTAGTTATTGTGACAGGGGTTTTACTTTGAGAAAGAATGATTATGTCAAAAACCAACTATATAAAATGTTAAGTTTTAAACGGTGTGACAGGCATTTTGCTTTAAAAGAGAGAGCTTAAAAAGACATTGCAAAGCTTGTAAAGCTATGTTCACTGATGGATGTTATTCCTTGGGATGAATGTTCGTAGCTCTTCTGATCTCGACAAAGAATTTGAAATTAAGGATGTTGAAGGTTTAAGGAAGACCGAAGACGGTGGAAGTATCATTATTGTGAAAAGTGAGAATATGTTTCAGTCCATTTCTCCAGAGCCTTCGAACTTTGAGAACGGATGGACACTTATAAAGGATATTTCAAGACAAAGAAGAAGCTTCGATGCCTAAGATTACGAAATATGACAGTAATCTGGATGAGTATGTTGATCATGATGATGGCTGTGTCGATGATATCTGAGAAGATAATGAGGATAATGACTATGCAGCTGGTGTTAAAAACAAAGAATCTTGTGATTTTCGGAATAATGGTAGCATAAGAGATATTATATGTGTCTTGGGATGGTCTAAATGATTTGGTGGCCAGGGTGATACATTTAATTGTTTCTTTTGTGTAGAAGCCTATACTGATATGGATGAGATCACCTCCATACTTGAACTCATGCATTATTTTTCGACTTGTAATTTTTACATTGGTGGTATTTGAGTAATTTTTATGTTAGATTGAATTCAAAGGGTGGTGGGGGTAGCTGCAATATGCTAATGTGCGAATTAATTTGATGGTGTGGGTTGGTTTGATAATTTATCATTATGAATTATGGATTTAATGTGGGTTTGTAGTTATGAAGTTATTTACACAAAATGTTTCGTGAGCAACTAATGTTTTCGCTCAAGTCCCATGCTTAGTTTCACACATGTATGTGTATGTTCTGAATCCAAAAAAGTATTAGATTTCAATTTGTATAACTATTTCCTTTCATAACTATAACATTTACCATGTAAAGTATTGTCATGTAGAAGTTTAACTGTGTGTGTGTAGATAATGTCTGTGTGCTGAGGGACTCTTGGGTCCACGATGCCGTGAATTGCTTGAGACTGTTGTGGATAGCTCAGGCTCTCAGACATTATTGAGAGATGAGTCATGATTGTGCAAGTACCTCGCGACCCCATCTCTAATTGGCAAAGCCAATAGTGGTTGTACTTGGTCCAAGCTATAGAGGTTAATCATACTTGTTGTATGGTTGATAAATGTTTTAACCCCATAACCCTTCACACATCACAGACCTACCGAAACTCAGGAGTTGTTATGAAAACCTGCACATGAGCTACGATTTGTGCTAAAATTGTAACAGTTTTTAGGTTTGGTTGTTTTAAAGCAAGGGGCTTCTTTGTTATATTGAGGGCTGAATATGTAGGTAATGGTTCAAAAACCACTTGGTCTTGTAGTAAGCATAAAATACATATTTCAGGGATGTTTCTGCTCTACAGTAAGCTTTAAATTTGCTGAGTTGGTATTTTTATACCAAGATTTTTTCAATTTTTTTTTTTTATGTATCCTTTGACGCCAACCATTAGTGCTCCTCGAATCCGCACAGACCGCTATGGCGCATCGCCGCCTCGCCCCGAGCATGTGCGACGTGAACGCACCTGGGTGCAGGGTGGTGCAACGCCTCGAACATAAGCTGCCCCGCCTAATCGACTGTCACCCGTACGATAGTCAACCACTGGGGTACTGTGAGGTGACCTGATTATCTGGACTTTGTAATTAACTTTCAGCGCTCTTTAAAACAATGTTAATTGAGTAATGGCTGTGATTAAATGTTATTTGTAATTCTGGACTTTAGCGAGATCAGGCCTGTGCATGGCCCAGGATTACTTTTGCACACGACACGTTTTCGCGGGAGCGAGGCTGGGGAGTCGTGCGGATGTCACAGCCATCGCCAGTTGATCACCGCCCTCCAAGGAGACTAGTCGCGAGTCGCCCGCAGAGCCTCTCGACCTCCGCCCTTGCCATCTCTACCGGAATTGCGTGAGTTTTAAACCTGTCAGCTCCGATCCTCACGGACAGTCCGGCTAGTCGACTTGAGTTCACCCCTTACTTAATTCGTGCTCATCACCGGAACTCCCAGTGTTACTAAAATACTGTTTAAGGTTAGTGGAGTGTGAAATGTGCACGGAACATTAGGGTAGCGCGGCACAAGCCCATCAGAAATGTGGCCTGCAGAGCGCGGCTCCCAGTAAGTGGGCCATGCACGATGCAGCGCCACTCAGCTGCCGTCTCACCCGTTCGCGGCCTGCCCCAGGTCGCCGGCGAGCGACGCCGCCCACCTGGCATCGGCGTCGCCCCCGCACGCTGCTGCGGGGGCCACGCATCTGCCGCCTCACCCACCTGGCGCGAGTGGGGGCGACCTGCCTCAACCGTTCGCGGCCTGCCCAGGGTCGCCGGCGAGCGACGCCGCCCAAATTACGTCCGCACCACCCCCGCACGCTACTGCAGGGGCCACCCAGCCGTCGCCCTACCCACTTGGTACTGGTTGGGGCGGCTACCCTCACCCGTTCGCGGCCTGCCCCAGGTCGCCGGCGAGCGTTGCCGCCCACCTGGCGTTGGCGCTGCCCCCGTGCGCTGCTGTGGGGGCCACGCAGCTGCCGCCTCACCCACCTGGCGTGGGTGGGGGTGGCCCGTCTAACATGTTCGCGGCCGGCCCCAAGTCGCCGGCGAGCGATGCCGCCAACCTGGTGTCGGCGCCGCCCCCGCACGTTGCTGCGGAGGCCTCGTAGCTGCCATCTCACCCATCTGGCGTCGGTGGGGGCCAAGGTTAGTAGAAGGGGAGGTTGCCTCAGACGGACGCGCATCTTTCTGCGCAGGCAGTGAAGTGACGTCACGTGCAGTCCACCGCCTCGACCTTGCTCCCGTCCCGTCCCTAACATATGACGCGCGCGTTTTCACAAATATGTATATATTTCCGTTCGGACAAAACTGGACATACTGTCATAGAGACGATCTCATGACACGCGTACTTCTAGTTTCATTTTTATGTGCACGATAAATTCAGCCACTCGTGGGAGGTTGTCGCGTGCGTGTTGATGAGTTTTATATCCAAGTCTGATAAACGTCAACTTGAGCAGTGTTCGCCGTTTGAACGAATAGTTTATAACATTAATGCAGGTTAAATACTAGTTTTGCTGTGTAGTAAAATTCCCGGGACTGGGTGTGCTGTAGCTATTTGTAAAAATCGTCGTGACAAAAGAAAGAACGTCATATACCACAGATTTCCAGAACAAATTGTGTTCAGAAGCCAATGGGTCAACGCTGCAAACGGCAAGATAAATTCAATCCCGATACTTTATTTGTTTGTTCAGATCATTTTGTGCTCGACGACTATGACAGAGATCTACAGGCCGAACCGTTAAAAACAGAACCGAAGAAAATTTTGAAGAAATCTGCTGTACCATCTCTAAATTTGGTGTCTAAGGAGCATATTCGCCAGGACGATGTAAATTCTGTAGAAGAACGTAATTCACGGTACAATTCCAGACAAAACAAAAAAAAAATTGCAACAGAGCTGATAAAAGAACCGCAAGAAATAAGTAATAATTATTTTAATAATAATTTTATTGTTCCCCTTCTTTTTTACACTTCTTTAACAATATTCACTTAAGGGGATTGGTGCAGGACAAAAAACAGTCATTCGTCAGAATTTGTTGGAAATGAGCTTAAGTGTTTCATAAATGCTTGTTTATTACTACTGTATGGCCAGCCAGCACGTATATAAGCTAGCGGGTGAGATTTGGCAAGTTAGTGGCGAGAGAGCTTCTGTGAGGGGAGGTTGTCGAATGTTGCAGCTCTGAGGCCTGCCATCTAGCGGGAATCTTTCGAAGGTCTTCCACAATATCGCCTCTCTCTCTCTCGCTATCTCTCTCGCTATCTCTCTCTCTCCAACACGGACACCCAACCAGCTCTTATCGCTTCCCATCTCGCCCTATCCTTCATTCTCGGATCAGGTAGCCGCCCTTGGCTTCCCCGCGTAGACTTTCGTGTTACTCCAGGAAACCAAGACAACCTGTGAACAATTTGTCCAAAGCTGAATTTTTGTACTGTGGTAGAGACTATGCTTAATAACATACCGAAAGTTTACCGCTGTAGACCTTGTGCTTTATCACCGAAAATTTGCATTTAAGTCCTAGGTGACAGCAACTTACGTCAGTCCATTAAAATGCTACCCATTTATACAGTTTTTAATTTAGACTGTCCATAAACTTACCAAAATAATCTAGAAACTGTAATACACCCATTAATGTTAGAAAAAATTTAAATTTTTAATATATATGATATAAAGCGATTAATTCACGACATATTTTTTTTTTATCTTTGCCACCCAGATAAAAATACGATTTACACCGATTTGAAGAGCCCAATGCGAAAAAATGTCTATATAAATGTTTTTAATTATACTTTCAGCTTTAAGATAGTATATTTATAAAGAGTCTAGCATAATTAGTTGCCTCATTAAAGCTGCCCGAGCGTTGCAGTGTACTGCGGCCGTACTGATCTTTCACGGCCGGCGGGCTTTGAAACACGCTGCGTACTGCGACACTCAATAAACTTGGTCTTATTTATGGATTACTTAAAATATATTTAATGCATATGATAGGGTGTATTCATGTTACATCTATTGAGATATACATATTATTTTTTTATATATGAATGATTTTTGATACAATAAAATTAACAACAAACAATTTCTGCTTGGAACTTGTAAATCAAAATTCTAGAGGACCTCTGGTTTTATATATGTGTGTTCGTATTTTGTTTGAAAAATTTATTATTAAAAATTATTTTAATACCAAAAATATAATTATTTTTATTTCTATTACATTATATTATTTTAGATCAGAACTGTGCAAAATTTTAATGTAGCCTATATTATAAAATATATATATATTTAATTGTATGAAATTAGTTTACTATATAACAATTGAAGAAAACGATACACCGTTAATGTGCTTATTGAGTTTTGTCACTCTTAAACATAATTCGTATGATAATATTATTTTTTTCCAGAAAATAAATAATACATAAGTTGTGTTGTAAAATGTATTGATAGAATTACATATTTAGTATATTTTTTTTCTAAGTTAATTCATTGGAGTGCTGCGCCTAGCTTACTTCGTTGAATTGCTAGTGGCAAAGAGCGGTGGTGGATGTTTTTACAAGAGTTTGACCGTATTTTATGACCCCAGCTGTGAGAGGGTGTTCGTCCCAGAAATCCTAACGGTCAAGGAAAATAGCCTTTCTCTGTAGTCACGTATGGGTCTGCTACTCGCACAATATCGTCAGTTTATCACAACTTTCCGGGAAGTTCTATTGTTGTTATTTATTTATAATTTAGAAATTAAAGAGTCGATCATACTAACATTTTTACCTAAGCAAATTGCATCCTGGAAGATTTTTATCTAAGTTTGCAGCAAAAATCATTTGCAGTTAGGAAACTTTTATTCTTTCAGAGTAAAATTCAGTCTGGAATTACCATACATTAAAAACCTTAGTTTTCTGGAGCAAAAAAGTCCCAGCACGAGCGACTTTAACACTGCTGCACCACACACTACGCAGCTTGAAATACATCAGTGGTCAGACTATTGTACCAGACACTCAAAATATACACATTTAAACCTTAAAAAAAAAAAACACACAGACAATATTTATGAAGTGATTTTGACGTTACGCTCAACATATTTATGTAACATGTAGTCAAATTTCTATAAAAAAATATATTTTTTCTTACCTTTTATGATTAAAATTACCAATTTAATAATATGACGTTTAAACTTTGAGGTGTTTATCACAGTTACCATGTAGGACATTCTTTTATATTACTTTGGCGCCATAATGAGAACCGACTTAAAAAAGTATTAAAGTTATTAAATTTACGAAACATTTTTGTGGATCATTGTAGAAATTATCATTAAGGACTCAGCTGCTCATTTATTGATGTGATCACAAGGTTTCATCGGTAAACCTTTGACGTGTTACTAAGAAATGTTCATTCTACTACTGTACAAAATTTTTCCTGTGGGATAATTTTCCATGTATTAAATTTTTTGTTTCTTAACAGCGAAATTCGTCTCGACCCGAACCTACTTCGACAACCTCGCAGTAGTATACACTACGCGGCTCGGATCGCTTTAGTGGTCACACTAATTGTATGAGACACTTAAAAAATATACCAATTTAAAGATGAATAAATATGCAACAACGATTACTTTAAGCGATTTCCACGTTGGGCTCTTTAAGTTTATGTAAGATGTATTTATATTTCCTTAAAATTGAATGAAAGTGAATTCGTTAACTTTAATGATTTAAAAGGTCTATTTTATAGAAACATGTTTAAACTTTGTGCTTTTTATCACTATCCTCAGATAGGGCAATGTTTCTAGATTATTTTGGGTTCCATACTGACGGTCTACTCCATAAACTGCATTTGCAATATCCATTATTGTGGATCGTAACAAAAAAATTTAACTGCTCGTTTTCGGTGTGACACACAAGGTTTGCGGCAGTACTTAAACTTTTGACGTGTTACTAAGAAATGTTCATTCTACTACTGTACAAATTTCGGCTTTGGGATAATTTTCTATGTATTAAAAACCTTTGTTTCTTCACAGCGAAATTCGTCCCGACCCGAGCCTACTTCGGCAACCTCGCAGTAGTATACACTACGCGGCTCGGATCACTTTAGTGGTCAGATACATTGTACCAGGCTCTCAACAAATAAACTAATTTAAAATTTAAGAACTAAATCGTGATCGTAAAATGGCCGCCATGGTGATTTGCGAATTTATGGAGAAATAAAAGCAGTTAAAATCTTATGTAGTTTCCAAGAGACATTATGACATCACCAATCATCTTAAGTAACAGGTTTACAAAATTTCAACATATTCATTAACTAGTCAGTTTTTTTTCAAATGTGTTAGTATTAACAATCTGGACCATATCTAGTCGGTGAGGTCTGTATTGTTACAGACTATCTGTATTCCGGTATTTGGATTTTGAAGCTACTTAATGATTCGCTTTCAATGTCTATTAAAATATACCTAATGCTAATTGCAGGAATATTTCTACTCGATTTCAAAATTATAATTCCTGAACATTTGTAGCGGACACATTTCAATGTAACACTCACTGATTTTCGAGTTGTGTTGAGGTTTCGCATGCCACTTCGTGTACACGAGATGGCCCCTGCTCTGGTAACAATGAGTCATCACAACCGGTGCCGTCTGTACGAGCGTCTTCACAAGTTATCCTGAAATATGTTCTTAAATATTAATTCAAGTGAATTCTTAAAATCCTACACACCTTATCTTAAGTGTCGTAAATGAATCGTTATATTTTGTAAATCCATATAATATAGGAGCCAACATGGCGCGAAGCGATGGACGCGATACGAATAATATATATTTTTTTTTTACCAACCACTACATCAGTAAATATTTGTGGTTTCCATTCGCTATGAATTCAAGCATGTAACATGTGTACTGCTTCTTCAATACGGCCACAGTTAAATGGGAGGCTCTGAATCACTGAAAACTCCTCAACAAAATCAACGATGAATCACAGGCATTACAACAAACAGTTGTCACAAGTCAAGTAGCCAATGAGCAGGTGACATTTTTCGAGTCCGTAGAGGATTGTTGAGACTATCCTACAGGTCAATGGCAACGCGCCCTTACGCGCATGGTTAATGCATGAGTAGAGTGTAAAGGCGTAAGCCTGAGACATATCTAGGTCCTCATCTAACCGCGCACACTTAGATTTAACTCAGGATAGGGTGAAAAATGTTTACTAATTTTGCAGTCCCAACAGTCACCAACGAAACGCCAGCAAAATAAATAAATAAGCTCACGAATATTGTTCGTGAATGAAGGCGAAGCTGATACTTTGGAAACGTTACCAGCAGATATTAAATAATGTTTAACTATTATTTACGTAGCTTACTTCTTAAAACTGCATTCATGTAAACTGATTTTGTGTGAGACTATGTTGAGTGTTTTCTGCTACACTTATTTTTCTGAAAAAAGTCTGTGGCTTAATAAACTTGTTAACATTGATGCCTGTCATAAAAAAAATTCAAACGTAATTATACGGATACATGTTGAGTATAGTTTATGAATGGTTCACGCATTGCTGGAAAAAAAAAAAAAACATGTTTACAATTTTACACATCTTTCTGTTGTCGCATCGCGTCCATCGCATTGTACATACGCAACTCTGAAAAATAAATGTATAATTAAAAAAAAAGCTATAATAAAATAATCTCTTATCTTTCTTTATTCTTTTTTCTAAGTGCTATAATGGCTTTCGATAGTTTTGTTCTTTTGTGTACTCTGCTTGGTGGAGGTTTCTTCGGCATTTTATTCGTGAATAAATCTCACGCTTACAACAAAAAACATCTAACTAAATCACTGTGCTAAATAATAACAGAGAATAACCATTCAATTATACGCCGAGCTAGACCAAACACGTTCTCTTATCTACTGAAAATGAGTACGTTGATCTTCATATCAGTTTCCCGCGAAATCCCATCTCCCCTTCGTAAACAGCAGACAGCTGTGGCAGGCTGCAAAAAGTTAGAGAAACTGTCGCAAGGTGTCACTATTGTCCAGCGCGCTCTAGAGTAACCTATATAGAATGAGTACTCTCACCATTCCATTTTGTAGGTATGACGTCACAGGATTGTGTACATTTTAATGGAATGTAGCCAAAGTTTATATGCAAATAATTATAGTTGAAAGCCTTAAATGATAAACACCTTTGTTCAGGCGTCTTCAAATTCATATTTAGTTTGACGTGCATATGGAATTAATTTAATATAAATGTACGATTTTGTATAGTAAGATAATACAAGTGTTAGGTTAGTGGCGCGATATTTGAATTTCCCGTATTCGTGGCGTCATTGCTACCCTAAAATAAATCAACATAAATGCACTTTTGTGCCTCCTTTATCTATATTTTGGTATTATTGCGGCTGTAATAATTGGTTATTAAAAATTATTCAGTCAAAGTCCTTGTTGATTAATTTTTTTTCTCTTAACCTACAATATTATCAACAACCAACTAGCATTGTCGCTGAAGAGAAACTATTGTAGAACGCACTATGAGCAAGCAAAAAAAGTGTGTTCTTTTAAAAAGGGTGATGGCTCTGTAATGACTTTAAAAGTGATAAGACAAATACCGGTGCTACTGGTAACATAACCTTAACCTCTGGTAATAAATATGACTACTTCAACACATCCTGACAGTATGTTACCTTCGATGACATGTTGAAATCATTGATACACTTATATAAAGATGTAAATTACTTATAAAGGTCCTGATGTAGTGATATAGTACTAAACCAAATTATTAGTTCTTGCTTGTAAATGCATAGGCCGTGTTTCGATATTGCATAAAACAAACCAAATTAAATACAGATTGTTAATTTTTATACAGGAGCATAAGTATTCTTCGCTCACACATTTTTAATACTTTGATACAGATAAGTTGCAATTTTCTTGAAAGAATGTACACTGTTTTGCAGTGCGGTTACCATTCCGTGTGTCCATGGAGGCTGTTCTAGCATACACTTTGATGTAAGCATGAGCATTATTTGGCCAGTTTACTTCCATGTAAATTAACTCATGTCATTACTGATAGTTAATATATTACAAAATTTCCTCCTCGCTGTAAACGAAGCGAACCTAAAATGAACCCATTCTAGTACACAGCTTAGGCCTATGACTGAGATTGCATTCCATTCAAAACATGACATTTGTGTAGAAATAACATTAAATAAAACCAAACTGGTCTGAACAACAACTTAAGAAAACTTTTGTTGGCTATACACTGTAGATGCTAAATTTTAAGGGCCTACTTATTAATACTTACCTTGCATATATCTGTATCAGTAACTTTGACAGCTCTTGCAGCATATAAGAAGGTAGGCTAGGTTGGCAGCAGAATTGTAAGAAATAATTTCACAACTTCATATTTATAGCCTTTGAACATCTGTGTTGGCTTAACTGAATTGCAAATTGAATATATATGTACTACTTGTGTAAATTTAATAATGAAAGTGACCCAAATTCTTATCTAATATCACAGTATAGCTGATTTAGTTTATGATGCAACAGTTTACATACATGTGATGGAAGAAACACAGAGTTCTAATTATATATTCTCTCAGCAACAATTACTACAAAAAGTTAAACTTGGGTATTGGCTTATTTGGATGGTTTAAGTACTCTCTCCCTCAATCAATCACCCTCAATCAGTTATGGCCCTGAACCTTTAAACAGAACAAATTCGTTACCTGTTTCATGTAATGTGTAGTTTCCAAATAGCTGTTCAATTGGGCTGACAAAATGTAGACTAATTTTTATATTCTGTAGGTTTTGGTGCTAGCTTTTCTTCGTCCAAAGTTATATTTGTTAGGTAAAGTAATGAATGGCTTTAAAAAATTATTGAAGTGATTTCAAATGTGCTTAAATTTTTCAGTAATTTTATGAATAAGTTGATGGTTGCATGTTATCTGCAGGCCAAAACCTTTAGTACCCTTGAGAGCACTCAAATATGCAACTTACCCACAAATGACAAGCAAAATCTTTATGAATGACTTCAAGTGTCAGACCAAGCAATTTACAGCTTGCATCCTCCGCTCAACATTGATGACGAATACCAACCTTTTTGTAGTTATATTAAAAAACTTGCTTAAATTTCAATACAACTTTTTCTTCTTCTTCCAGGATTTGAAAAGTATATTCCGAAAATACTTGTCATAGCAAATACTACTAGTCATCTATATATAGAGACAGGATTCATTGTGCATTGGTATAACACAGAAATAAAATATAAATAACAGAAAAATAAAACTAATATAAGTAACACAAAAATGCAAATTGATAATGCTGAAATTGATGTTAAATCATGAAATTAACTAAGTTCAATCAAAATAATTTCATATAACTACTAGTTTAGCTAAATATAAAAGGAATGTTCTCCTTACATCAAAATGAATTTTGATAAAGAAAAATTTGTGGGTAAAATAAAATAACTTAAGAAAATTCAAAACTGTACCATTTCTGACGAAAAAAAAATTAAATCTTGTCCTTACTTTCAAACTTCCTCTGAAATATTAACAGCCGAAAAAATGCCACTTACAGTAATATCAGTGAGAAAAGTTCAGTTGGCTATTTTTTGTTATTGTCATGAGAAATTGAAAATTGAAACAATTATTTCTTTTAGAAATGCAAAACAACAGAAATGACTTGTTATTTGAAACAAAATTGGCATAACAATATATAGACAATTTCTTATCCCTATAATGGTCACTGAATGAAGTTGCAGAAATGTAGCCTACGTACATAAATGACTTCTAGCATTTTAATTAATCTATATTATTTTCACCATAGAGGCAGGTAACCATTAATGATTATTTTATATAACATAACATACGAGACAGATGGTTAGAAGTATTCGCAGATTAGCTCTTGCGAATAGCAACACACAAAGGAACGACACATTTTCATGCGGATGCACAACACACAACATTTCGGTAATTTTAACCCAACTTTTTAGTAATTAGTAGCCCAGCAGCCTTTGAATGATTATTTTATGTGTGTAATTATTTAAAAAATGAGTCATGTGATGTTTTATGGAATGTAGAGCAAAAAATGTTCATAAAACTTCTCCAAAATTATCCATGCTGAAATGTTGGTAAATTCACAACTTCAGTGCTCCATCCCCCTTAACATCAGTTAAACATAAACATAATTTGCTAGGAAAATATGTATGGTTAAGTTAGCCCTTTAAAGTTAATAATAATTTTGGCAGGAAAAGGAAAACATTTCACAGTAGGGAGAGCAGGCTGTTACTAGGCCAATGTAAACATAGAAATGTAAACACAGGGCCAGTACCAGCCTGGGGGCCGCCATCTTGTTTCATGGGGGCCGCCATCTTGTCACGTGGGGGCCGCCATTGTTGTTGACATTGGCTACTAGGGCGCGCCGGTAGGCCGCCATCTTAGTTCAGCCTTTAGTTACCGGAGCGCGCCACCGTCGCTCCGAATGTGGGAATTGTATACAAAAAACCTGGGCGCTGGGTGGATTCGATCCCGGGGACGCACCAACATCGTGGTCAGGAGGCGGGCGCCTTGACCACTAGACCAGGGAACCTGATGAAGTATGGGGAATTAAATAACGAACATATGCTTTAAAGAAGCTATGTCATTAAATTCCGAAAAGAAAAACCCCCACCCCCAAGTATGCCTAAACGCCATTATGCCTAACCGCCATATTTTAAAAAAGTATGCCTATAGACCCCACCACTCCACAAGCACGGCCATGTTTAAATATCAAAAAGCAACCCCCGCCACCCCACAACCGCCGCCATGTTGTATGCTTAAAACAATTGACACCATGACGTATGCTTAAAGCAAACACCTCACCATTACGCTTAACCGCCATGTCTTTAAATAAAAAAATATATGTCTATAAACCCCACCACTCCACAACCGCCATATTTAAATATGCTTAACCCGCCATGTTGTATTCGAAAATAAACGTCTCCAACCCCCCACTACAAGTATGCTTAATCGCCATACCTAAATTTCGAAAAGAAATAAAATATCGCTATGCTTAAACAATACAGTCATTCTAGCTATGTCTATAAAACCTCCACCCTATAGTAGCTATGACTAAAACCTTCCACTCCGAGTATGCTTAATCACCATATTTAAATTCCGAAAAGAAATAAAATATCGCTATATTTAATTTAAAAAAAAATACCCGCCATACTAGATATGCCTAAACAGTTAACTTTCGAAAAGCAAACCGCCATGTTTCAGTATGCTTAAAAGCCCCACCCACCATATTAGCTATGACTAAAACAAACATAACCTCAAAAATCCCGCGCAGAGAGAGCGAGATGTTGCCTGCTGGAGCGTCACTCGTAAACTGCGCAATTATAATCCCCACATCATATTATAAGCATAATAATGTCTTTAAAAAAAATGCTTTAAGCAATAAGCATAGTTAAAATTTATAATATCGTAAAGATAGAAAATAAGCATAGTTATGACAATGACTATTATCTTACATCAAGTAAAATAAATAATGTAAAAACAATGTGTAGTAATTAGCTCTCGGCCAATGTGTTAAGCATAGTGACTATTACATTACGCCGAGTACAAACACCGTGCTGTAAGCCTCGCTCGTGCGCCGGCGAGCAGGAATGTATTAAGGGACCCCTACAGGTAACACGAAGCGTTCAGTAATTAAAAATAAAACGTAGATGCGGCACGATCGACAGAAATAAACCAAATAGTGTGAAGCGACATGTACCAGCGTAAATATAATCCCCACATCATATTATAAGCAAAATAATACCTTTTAATTAATAACAGAAGCCCACTCACGAATATGCTTTAAGTAACAAGCATAGCTAAAATTTATAATATTAGGAAAACAGAAAATAAGCATAGGTAGGACCCCCCGCAGTTAACACGTAGCGTTAAGTAATTAAAAATAAAACGTAGATGCGGCACAATCGACATAAGGTACCGAGGTAATAAAAAAAATAGCAAATAAGCATACATAAAATAAAAACTCATCGGAACGCATCCCAACCACCCCGGCGACGTGTAACAAATAAAAACGCAGACGAAAAGATATATTAAAAAAATATAAAATAGGTATATTACAAAGCGGGAGCGGCCCACTCACGAATATGGTTTAGTGTTATAAGCATAGTTAAAACCAAAAAATAATGTAAAGCAAGTTAAGTATTAAGCATAGTTACTATTATTTTACGTCAAGTAAAAAATAAATATTATACAATCAATGTGTAGTAATCGGCTCTCGGCCATAGTAATAAACAAAATAAAAATAAAATGTAGATGCCGCACGATCGCCAGAAACAAATTACGTATGTTACCGAGATAATAAAAAAAATAAACTATAGGCGCCACCCCCATTCCTAGTAATGCTTAAAACACCCACCCCCAAGTATGCCTAAAAGAAACCCCAACCATACTAGCTATGCCTAAATCATTTGCAGCCATGCTTAAAAAACCCCGCCATACTAGCTAAGACTAAATGGAGTGCCACATATACACACCGCCATCTTTAATGTCACAGAGGAGAGCGAGAAACGTAACGTAAAAATGCTTGAAGTAATAAACATAGTTAAAATTTATAATATCGTAAAGACAAAAATAAGCATAGTTAAAAAACGTAGATCACCATTTAATAGTACTGGACCAGATAACATATGCCATAGAGAAAGCATGAATAAGCATAGTTAGGACCCCTACAGTCAACACGTAGCGTTAAGTAATTAAAAATAAAATGTAGATGCCGCATGAACGCCAGAAATAAATTTACATAAGTTACCTAGGTAATAAAAAAAATAGCAAATAAGCATACGTAAAAAAAACTCACCGGAACGCATCCCGCCCATCCCGGCGACTTGTAACAAATAAATATAAATAAACGTTGAACAAACGACCGTGTAGGGGAGCTGTAAGCCTGTTCGCGCACCGCAAATAAGCATACATAAAGGAAAAACACACCGGAACGCACCTAATCCAACACGGTGACGTGTAATAAAAAAAAAACGCAGACGAAAAGATATATAAAAAATAGTAACACCTATGTACCCCGTGTAGAGTGCAACCCGCACAACCGACAGCATTTAACGATAAGTAAATTATTAAACATATTACAAAGCGGGAACACACGTCTGTACTGCGTAGACGCACTCCTCGAACTGTTGACGAATTCCTGGTACGACGAAAGCCAGCGAGAAAAGAAAGTTATTTTTCGACCCTGGCCCGCCGCGTGCTATAGTAGCTTGCAGCAGACTACACAGAACACGCCTAAGCGTGGAACACAATTAAAAAAACGTACAGCCCAGAGATACATGAAACCGCCGAATGCATGTGACAAAAAATTACCATAAATAACAAAAAAACAATTAAAACATAACAAAAACAATCAAAATACACTCACAAACGCAATACAGCGCAATGCAGTGGAAACTCCCATGAAATAATAAAATCGCTTATTGAGACAGCATGATGCAAAGAGTAAAAATCCCTATACGTAAAATAAAACAAACGCGAAAACAAAAATATGACGTAATAAAATAAACAAACGACAGCAAAAGCAAGAAAGGTTATAAAAATACTAATTCAGTTACACATTGAGGAAATAAATGACGGACCCCCAAACACCACTAGGCTAAACACAACCCATAAGTAAATCACAATAAACCAAAACCAGAATTTTAAAAAAATCTATCTACGAGAACAATCTTATAAAACTACCACACTCTCCAACACACCAAATGGCATGACCCGATAAATGACAACACAAATAAATATCAATAACCATAAAATACCTACATAATCAAAATACGTTATTAAGCAACCGAACGAACGGCACAACACCAGAGACAAAACATGCTATTCCCATTAGTTAAAAAGACGCACATACGAGTCTGTAGTGCTAGCCCAGCTAGTATACATTCATTATGGTATTTGTGTAGGCAATAAATAGGAAGTACAAAGCGATATAGCCACAAGACGTTATTAAATATAGTAATAAAGTGTATGTATATCCATTAAATAATATACATGTAAGTAAATCGTGTTATACCCTAAACCAAATAACTGCAGGTTTAAGCTCTTATGGTCATACTTTGTAGGAATATAAACATAAGTCGTTTTAACGGTCTGCGTAATACAAATGCTTATCATCAGCTCTGAGTAATATACCATTCATAGAAGTAAACACAGCATGTTATTCTAATAAACTATGTAACATTATAAAATAGTTATACCATCGTTACTAAATAATCATTCAAAAAAATATTAACTGCTATCCATCCGTCCCTTTCGCTCATGACATAGTGTGTGGTGTTCTAAATAAGGAGTGAAAGAATATTATATGAGTCATGTTGTAAATGCTTATAAGATTATTGTTAACTTTCCATCAAGGCTAGATAAAACACAATCTCTATATAGTGGTAGAGGAATAACCAGAGACCAACTATAGTCCTCATACTAGTAAATAAAAATAATTAAGGATATATCGGGGTACATATAAGAACCTATATAACTACACCCAATAAGCATAGGAAGCTCTAACGTTAATAACAAACCGTAAAATAAAAGGTTACTGGTTCAGTTTTAAATAAAAGCTATATTCTACTACTACGCATCCCATTAAGCATAAGAAGGACTATAATCCCATACCAACGAAACCTGAATAGAACACACCAGTAATGTTTGTGAAATAACACACTAGGATAACATATTAATAACCACTTAGCCAAAATCGTTTACAGACATAGCAAACACCGCTTCGACGATGGTCCAGAACACGACAGACGCCTCGGCGGACCACTAGTAACTTTCACTTGCCGGAGGGCAGACGGAAATAAGTATTGTTTAATACAAACACGCAGCGTCCTCCGAACACAAACCTCCAGCAGGATAAAATAATATATTAAAATATGTTTTGCCTTGCAAACGATTAATTACGCCACCCATGCCTTTAAAACAAAGATAGTGAACGACGAGGCCCGACAACAACTTTATAGTGACAAGGAGTAAAGAAGGAAATAATAATTACATGGGGTGTACGAACACTCATTTGCCCACCAACTATGTACTACCTACGAGTGCTAATCCATTTATTGCCAGACATAAAATAACCATTTTTATCTATAGAAAACACCTTTACATTAAAATAAATAAGTATGGAAGTAACTGAAGCGTGTACACAAACAAAACTGTATACCCCAACATATATAATTCGTTAATAATAACATAATATAGTTATCAGAAATAACAAGACAACTCGAAAAAAAAAACCAAACAACGCCTACAGGCATAGTGCAACCTACATCGAAACAACCACTAGATGCCCAATCCAAGACTCAAACCCAGACACCTCATAAACCCACAGAGATGGCCAGGAGAAATTACATTCCATATACTACAGATGCTGTACTAAAAAGACACATGTATGCCAATGAGAACAGGTGTAACCGCCATAACTGAAAGTACTATATAAAAGAAACAATACATTAATACCACAGCCTCAAAAAAAAAACACAAAACAGGAGAATGAACTAAAAGAGCAATTTCAAAAGCCTAAACTAAACAGAAAATTAGGTAAACAATGACGTATACACATGAGAGTACAATTAAGTAGAAATATATATTAAAAATATTACATTACCTAGCGTAAGAAAAACGCATTCAGAAAGACCAGACATCAATTCCCCTCGCAAAATGTTCAATGGTACCCATAATAACATACATGTGAAATAGAAAGAGTTAAACACCAACTTTAAAGAGACAACCACTCGTTAAAGACGTGTAAAAGTTTAGATACCAACCATACAATTATAACAATTTAAATACGAAACATATAAAAAATCCTCGGGTAAGTCGTATATCTAGAACCATACTGTCACCAGTAGTTGCCTGTACACATAATGAAGTAATAATAAAACATCCAGTGGTTACAAACAGAAATATTACAAAAATATGCACTTAACAATGACTTAGGTTATCCAGAAGCATATAGTAATAAATATACAAATAAAAAGCAAACAAAATTACAAATAATATGGAATCACCTCAAAAAAAGTAAACAAAGTTCAGACATTACAAACACAGAAAGCTGAAAAAACGCAAATAGATCAGTAAGAAGAAGCTTCAAAGACCAATTCCCTCGCGGATAAAGGATGATAATCATTACAGTAGCACACATTGTCCCACATATGTATCGAAACACAAGGTTAGATCGTAACACACACATACACACACACACAAACACACACGACTTCCAGGATGTTTCCACCATCATGTTTGGAACCTTTATACTTATTGTTAATCTAAATTTACATTGATTAACAACGAGAACTGTAATATATAAACAACAGCACCGATAGTAGCTAAACACAACACACTTAATAGAATATTCTCCATCACTTTCACAAACCCATCCGTGAAATAAAAATGAAGCAGCCAAGAAAAAAGTATCGATATAAAGACCTTAAACTCTGCCGTCCACCGCAACCCAGCATGAGTTGCCAGACGTGACCTTCACAGACAAAAGGGGTTGCCAGTGCGCAACCAATATGTAATTATTGTAAAAGTCTCAATTAAAAAAAAATCAAACATGGACGTTCATACAGGCTAGCTTTTTCATAGTTTAAGGGAAAACAGGCCGGAACACAACTTGGTAACATAATATTAGCTATTCCTAAACCTTAAATACACACAATGTAAGAAATCGCACTAGCCAACTTAACACTCATATTCCACAAAATATAAGTTCACCGAGATACAATGACAAACGAATATATACATGAATGATAGATAAGTACTATACAAGACACAAAAATTCAAAACATATTTATCAAAGTACACATTCAATACTAACCCCAATGAAGCAGAAAACTCTATTACACCCCAAGCATTGTATATGAAAGTAAGCAAATATCACAATTGAACTAGAAAAAAATAAACATAAAAAAAAAGCTAGCGAACACAGACAAATATTCATCATAACACCATTGGGTGGAAAGAAGATAGTACCATCAATTTCAGCTCTACAACCACATGCATTAAGAAATACATATACTTTTATAAACCACACATGGATATTTTAGTGTATAATCGTTGTGTAGCAAAATTAGGAGGATAAAATTACAATGTATTTAAAAAATAAATCTAATTACAACTAATAAAAAGTATGTGCGCTAACTCACAAGTGTAAAACCATTAATGAAAACATACAAAACCTCTCTCTCTCTCTCTCTCTCTCTCTCTCTCTCTCTCTTTGTCTCTCTTATTCGCTCTATATACTGGTTGCGAAATTCCACGATTGATACAATTAACTTAGAGATAACCCCCACACCGATGCATTGTAACGTCAACTACATTCCGTTTTTGAGAGGGAAACGAGAGCAACTCGAGAACACTCGCAGACTCACAGCAACGTCCGCCACATTTACACACAGAACTATAGAATATTCTCCATCACTTTCACAAACCCATATAAAGACCTTAAACTCTGCCGGCCACCGCAGCCCAGCACGAGTTGCCAGACGTGTCCTTCACAGACAGAAGGGGTTGCCATTGCGCAACCAATATGTAATTATTGTAAAAGACGCATCTAAAAAAATCAAACATGTACGTTAAACCAGGCTAGCAATCTCATAGTTTAAGTGAAAACAGGCCGGAAGACAACATGGTAACATAATATTAGCTATTCCTAAACCTTAAATACATACAATGTAAGAAATCGCACTAGCCAACTTAACACTCATATTCCACAAAACATAAGTTCACCGAGATACAATGACACACGAATATATGCATGAATGATAGATAAATACTATACAAGACACAAAGTTAAAAACATATTTATCAAAGTACCCTTTCAATACTAACCCAATGAAGCAGAAAATTCCATTACATCCCAAGCATTGTATATGAAAGTAAGCACATATCACAATTGAACTAGAAAAAAATAAATATAAAAAAAAAGCTAGCGAACACACAGACAAATATTCATCATAGCACCATTGGGTGGAAAGAAGATAGTAAGTACCATCAATTTCATCTCTACAGCCACATACATTAAGAAAAAAAATAAAATAAAAAAATATATATATATATATACTTTTATTAACCTCACAGGAATCGTTTAGTGTATAATCGTTGTGAAGCAAAATTAGGAGGATAAAATTACAATGTATTTAAAAAATAAATCTAATTACAACTATTAAAAAGTATGTGCGCTAACTCACAATTGTAAAACCATTAATGAAAAACCTACAAAACCTCTCTCTTCATATCTCTCTCTCTTTCTCTCTCACTCTTTATCTCTCTTATTCGCTCTATATACTGGTTGCGAAATTCCACGATTGATACAATTAACTTAGAGATAACCCCCACACCGATGCTTTGTAACGTCAACTACATTCCGCTTTTGAGAGGGAAACTAGAGCAACTCGAGAACACTCGCAGGCTCACAGCAACGTCCGCCACATTTACACACAGAACTAACCACTCGTACCCACCGGATGGGATACGAACCCCGAGCAAAAGGCAAATACCTCCGCTTAAACACAATAACAAGTGATCTAAATATAGAACGATAGTGCTAACGCGAGCAAACACATTGGTTGAAAACTTTTTAGAGTAATGGAAAACAATACGCTCTTCAATTCTGTGTGTGTCAACTCTGGAAAATCATTACGTAGCGGCGGCAATATTTTACAACATCTTTTATAAAGAACCCTAAAGGAAAAATATCTCAAAGTAAACGATGAAAACAAAAAAACGTAGTATTTGTCGGTCGATGGTAGTGAAATAATGTGAGATAAAACATTAAAATAATGTTAAATAAATATATTAATTTTTACTATAAAATGAATCCACGTATAACCATAAGTTTTTGATAATAAATCAACAAATCAACATAGATTTAAATTAATTAAAAAGTTGTAATAATAAATTCTTAAATAAATTTATTTCCTTTAACAAATTAACATATAGGTTTCAATTAATAAAAAAAATAGTTTAATGCGAAATTCACCGACGTTTCGGTCGACATTGCAGTCGCCATCATCAGGAAGCAATTATCTACAAAGTAGTTGTAATAATAAATTCTTAAAATAAATTTATTTCCTTTAACAAATTAACATATAGGTTTCAATTAATTAAAAAAATAGTTTAATAATAAATTTTAAAATCTATTCATTTTTTTTTTATTTTAACAGGACTCTGCTTTTAACCATTAGTTTTTGATAATTTTCAAAAAATAAACATAAATTTACAAATAAACATAAATTTAATTATTAAAAAAATTAATTCATAACAATATTATTAAAAAAAATTTTGCTGCCGTTGGGGTATACAGTTTTGTTTGTGTACACGCTTCAGTTACTTCCATACTTATTTATTTTAATGTAAAGGTGTTTTCTATAGATAAAAATGGTTATTTTATGTCTGGCAATAAATGGATTAGCACTCGTAGGTAGTACATAGTTGGTGGGCAAATGAGTGTTCGTACACCCCATGTAATTATTATTTCCTTCTTTACTCCTTGTCACTATAAAGTTGTTGTCGGGCCTCGTCGTTCACTATCTTTGTTTTAAAGGCATGGGTGGCGTAATTAATCGTTTGCAAGGCAAAACATATTTTAATATATTATTTTATCCTGCTGGAGGTTTGTGTTCGGAGGACGCTGCGTGTTTGTATTAAACAATACTTATTTCCGTCTGCCCTCCGGCAAGTGAAAGTTACTAGTGGTCCGCCGAGGCGTCTGTCGTGTTCTGGACCATCGTCGAAGCGGTGTTTGCTATGTCTGTAAACGATTTTGGCTAAGTGGTTATTAATATGTTATCCTAGTGTGTTATTTCACAAACATTACTGGTGTGTTCTATTCAGGTTTCGTTGGTATGGGATTATAGTCCTTCTTATGCTTAATGGGATGCGTAGTAGTAGAATATAGCTTTTATTTAAAACTGAACCAGTAACCTTTTATTTTACGGTTTGTTATTAACGTTAGAGCTTCCTATGCTTATTGGGTGTAGTTATATAGGTTCTTATATGTACCCCGATATATCCTTAATTATTTTTATTTACTAGTATGAGGACTATAGTTGGTCTCTGGTTATTCCTCTACCACTATATAGAGATTGTGTTTTATCTAGCCTTGATGGAAAGTTAACAATAATCTTATAAGCATTTACAACATGACTCATATAATATTCTTTCACTCCTTATTTAGAACACCACACACTATGTCATGAGCGAAAGGGACGGATGGATAGCAGTTAATATTTTTTTGAATGATTATTTAGTAACGATGGTATAACTATTTTATAATGTTACATAGTTTATTAGAATAACATGCTGTGTTTACTTCTATGAATGGTATATTACTCAGAGCTGATGATAAGCATTTGTATTACGCAGACCGTTAAAACGACTTATGTTTATATTCCTACAAAGTATGACCATAAGAGCTTAAACC
Organism: Bacillus rossius redtenbacheri; assembly: GCF_032445375.1. Classification (NCBI taxonomy): domain Eukaryota; kingdom Metazoa; phylum Arthropoda; class Insecta; order Phasmatodea; family Bacillidae; genus Bacillus; species Bacillus rossius. The sequence continues at coordinate 35,264,521 of NC_086331.1, read as the reverse complement.
TGCAGTTATTTGGTTTAGGGTATAACACGATTTACTTACATGTATATTATTTAATGGATATACATACACTTTATTACTATATTTAATAACGTCTTGTGGCTATGTCGCTTTGTACTTCCTATTTATTGCCTACACAAATACCATAATGAATGTATACTAGCTGGGCTAGCACTACAGACTCGTATGTGCGTCTTTTTAACTAATGGGAATAGCATGTTTTGTCTCTGGTGTTGTGCCGTTCGTTCGGTTGCTTAATAACGTATTTTGATTATGTAGGTATTTTATGGTTATTGATATTTATTTGTGTTGTCATTTATCGGGTCATGCCATTTGGTGTGTTGGAGAGTGTGGTAGTTTTATAATATTGTTCTCGTAGATAGATTTTTTTAAAATTCTGGTTTTGGTTTATTGTGATTTACTTATGGGTTGTGTTTAGCCTAGTGGTGTTTGGGGGTCCGTCATTTATTTCCTCAATGTGTAACTGAATTAGTATTTTTATAACCTTTCTTGCTTTTGCTGTCGTTTGTTTATTTTATTACGTCATATTTTTGTTTTCGCGTTTGTTTTATTTTACGTATAGGGATTTTTACTCTTTGCATCATGCTGTCTCAATAAGCGATTTTATTATTTCATGGGAGTTTCCACTGCATTGCGCTGTATTGCGTTTGTGAGTGTATTTTGATTGTTTTTGTTATGTTTTAATTGTTTTTTTGTTATTTATGGTAATTTTTTGTCACATGCATTCGGCGGTTTCATGTATCTCTGGGCTGTACGTTTTTTTAATTGTGTTCCACGCTTAGGCGTGTTCTGTGTAGTCTGCTGCAAGCTACTATAGCACGCGGCGGGCCAGGGTCGAAAAATAACTTTCTTTTCTCGCTGGCTTTCGTCGTACCAGGAATTCGTCAACAGTTCGAGGAGTGCGTCTACGCAGTACAGACGTGTGTTCCCGCTTTGTAATATGTTTAATAATTTACTTATCGTTAAATGCTGTCGGTTGTGCGGGTTGCACTCTACACGGGGTACATAGGTGTTACTATTTTTTATATATCTTTTCGTCTGCGTTTTTTTTTATTACACGTCACCGTGTTGGATTAGGTGCGTTCCGGTGTGTTTTTCCTTTATGTATGCTTATTTGCGGTGCGCGAACAGGCTTACAGCTCCCCTACACGGTCGTTTGTTCAACGTTTATTTATATTTATTTGTTACAAATCGCCGGGGTGGGCGGGATGCGTTCCGGTGAGTTTTTTTTATGTATGCTTATTTGCTATTTTTTTTATTACCTAGGTAACTTATGTAAATTTATTTCTGGCGTTCATGCGGCATCTACATTTTATTTTTAATTACTTAACGCTACGTGTTGACTGTAGGGGTCCTAACTATGCTTATTCATGCTTTCTCTATGGCATATGTTATCTGGTCCAGTACTATTAAATGGTGATCTACGTTTTTTAACTATGCTTATTTTTGTCTTTACGATATTATAAATTTTAACTATGTTTATTACTTCAAGCATTTTTACGTTACGTTTCTCGCTCTCCTCTGTGACATTAAAGATGGCGGTGTGTATATGTGGCACTCCATTTAGTCTTAGCTAGTATGGCGGGGTTTTTTAAGCATGGCTGCAAATGATTTAGGCATAGCTAGTATGGTTGGGGTTTCTTTTAGGCATACTTGGGGGTGGGTGTTTTAAGCATTACTAGGAATGGGGGTGGCGCCTATAGTTTATTTTTTTTATTATCTCGGTAACATACGTAATTTGTTTCTGGCGATCGTGCGGCATCTACATTTTATTTTTATTTTGTTTATTACTATGGCCGAGAGCCGATTACTACACATTGATTGTATAATATTTATTTTTTACTTGACGTAAAATAATAGTAACTATGCTTAATACTTAACTTGCTTTACATTATTTTTGGTTTTAACTATGCTTATAACACTAAACCATATTCGTGAGTGGGCCGCTCCCGCTTTGTAATATACCTATTTTATATTTTTTTAATATATCTTTTCGTCTGCGTTTTTATTTGTTACACGTCGCCGGGGTGGTTGGGATGCGTTCCGATGAGTTTTTATTTTATGTATGCTTATTTGCTATTTTTTTATTACCTCGGTACCTTATGTCGATTGTGCCGCATCTACGTTTTATTTTTAATTACTTAACGCTACGTGTTAACTGCGGGGGGTCCTACCTATGCTTATTTTCTGTTTTCCTAATATTATAAATTTTAGCTATGCTTGTTACTTAAAGCATATTCGTGAGTGGGCTTCTGTTATTAATTAAAAGGTATTATTTTGCTTATAATATGATGTGGGGATTATATTTACGCTGGTACATGTCGCTTCACACTATTTGGTTTATTTCTGTCGATCGTGCCGCATCTACGTTTTATTTTTAATTACTGAACGCTTCGTGTTACCTGTAGGGGTCCCTTAATACATTCCTGCTCGCCGGCGCACGAGCGAGGCTTACAGCACGGTGTTTGTACTCGGCGTAATGTAATAGTCACTATGCTTAACACATTGGCCGAGAGCTAATTACTACACATTGTTTTTACATTATTTATTTTACTTGATGTAAGATAATAGTCATTGTCATAACTATGCTTATTTTCTATCTTTACGATATTATAAATTTTAACTATGCTTATTACTTAAAGCATTTTTTTTAAAGACATTATTATGCTTATAATATGATGTGGGGATTATAATTGCGCAGTTTACGAGTGACGCTCCAGCAGGCAACATCTCGCTCTCTCTGCGCGGGATTTTTGAGGTTATGTTTGTTTTAGTCATAGCTAATATGGTGGGTGGGGCTTTTAAGCATACTGAAACATGGCGGTTTGCTTTTCGAAAGTTAACTGTTTAGGCATATCTAGTATGGCGGGTATTTTTTTTTTAAATTAAATATAGCGATATTTTATTTCTTTTCGGAATTTAAATATGGTGATTAAGCATACTCGGAGTGGAAGGTTTTAGTCATAGCTACTATAGGGTGGAGGTTTTATAGACATAGCTAGAATGACTGTATTGTTTAAGCATAGCGATATTTTATTTCTTTTCGAAATTTAGGTATGGCGATTAAGCATACTTGTAGTGGGGGGTTGGAGACGTTTATTTTCGAATACAACATGGCGGGTTAAGCATATTTAAATATGGCGGTTGTGGAGTGGTGGGGTTTATAGACATATATTTTTTTATTTAAAGACATGGCGGTTAAGCGTAATGGTGAGGTGTTTGCTTTAAGCATACGTCATGGTGTCAATTGTTTTAAGCATACAACATGGCGGCGGTTGTGGGGTGGCGGGGGTTGCTTTTTGATATTTAAACATGGCCGTGCTTGTGGAGTGGTGGGGTCTATAGGCATACTTTTTTAAAATATGGCGGTTAGGCATAATGGCGTTTAGGCATACTTGGGGGTGGGGGTTTTGCTTTTCGGAATTTAATGACATAGCTTCTTTAAAGCATATGTTCGTTATTTAATTCCCCATACTTCATCAGGTTCCCTGGTCTAGTGGTCAAGGCGCCCGCCTCCTGACCACGATGTTGGTGCGTCCCCGGGATCGAATCCACCCAGCGCCCAGGTTTTTTGTATACAATTCCCACATTCGGAGCGACGGTGGCGCGCTCCGGTAACTAAAGGCTGAACTAAGATGGCGGCCTACCGGCGCGCCCTAGTAGCCAATGTCAACAACAATGGCGGCCCCCACGTGACAAGATGGCGGCCCCCATGAAACAAGATGGCGGCCCCCAGGCTGGTACTGGCCCTGTGTTTACATTTCTATGTTTACATTGGCCTAGTAACAGCCTGCTCTCCCTACTTTTCACCACTTTTATTTTATGTAAAGTTCAAATTTGTTTACATTTCGTTTGAGATTGTTTATAATCCAAGTTTGCGTAAACCAATGGCCATTAGTCTAACATCATCGGTGTGTACTTCAAACTTCTCAGAAGAGGCACCAATGCACGAAACAGGTTTCTGGAAAAAATAATAATAACTGTTACATATAAATACTCTAGTCTCATAAGTAGTGTTGTATTTTTTGTATTGTATTTTTAATTATAAATAAATAAGAAGAGGAATGTTACCTGTAACCTACAAACATTAATGTCATGCTTACAAGTATGAACAACTGTATATGGACTTGTCGGAACCCAACTCCCCTTTTCCCCCCTCCCCCCCAAAAATATAAATAGTACAGCCATAAAGTATATAATTACTAAATAATTTACTTATTTTTCAAATAAATAATTATGCATATCATTGATAGCCATATAAAATAAGTAATAATTAATAATTATCAATGGCAAGGGTATGTCCTGTTTAGAACATTTATTCTACAATGTTGCTGATTGCTCAGTTACTTTTAGACCTCTGAATAAGTACTTTACATATTTATTCCTCCTTACAAATGCAGACAATTCACCATGGCATTTCCTAGTATTGTTCATGTATTCGGAATTAAGTGGAACTATTTTGTAGTTTTTACACTAGTTTGATAATGCCAATAAAACCCAGTTTTAATAATGTGTATACTGAGCCAACATGCAAGAAGTAAACCATGTTTGGTGAAGTCCTTTTTCTAGAAAATTTCATAATGTGAACAATTTGAGTCTTGCATTTTGTAATCACATTTATAATTTAGTCTTATAGATGTATTTCAATAAAAATTGAATGTACTTCATAAACATAACATGCTTAGTAGCAGATTTAATCCCAGCCTACAGCACTGCAGAATATTATCTCTCACTAATTTCATTAACCATACTCACTGAAAATTCCTCATCACAAAAATATTCTTATAAGTGTGATTACCTTACAAAATGCTGACAAGTTTATTCCAAAATTAAAGACTTTCATAATTACCTGGACAAAAAAAGCATTCTGTCCACAGATCCTGTGAGTAGGAAAAATTAATGGCACAGCATCTCGACGCAGCTTACGGTTTCCATCAGAACGATTTAATTCATACTGATGACTGTCGAAGTGGCACTGGAAAACAAAATATTAATATTAACATCATTTATAAGTGGCTTTTTTTAAATAATTTTCTTCGCAAACCAAATTTCTAAATTTGAATTATTACATTAATCAGGGAATAATTAATTGAATATATGCAAGAGATGTGTACTTTCTGTGACACCAAGGTCAAAAAATAATAAGTATATGTGGCAGCTGAAGACTTAGAACTATGAATTGCTACTGTGAAATTAGCCTGTTATTTTCTTTCAGTATATAACTTATTTCATGTTCTTGAATACATTCTTTAAAATAATCCCATTAAGTTTTCATTTGTGTGGCTATGCCAGTGTTCCAACTCATTTTGTAACATTTTGTCACATTGAAGAAGAACACTTCCATGTGCAACTGTTCTCAACCTAACCTAAATTATTATATTTTTAACTACTACAGTATAGGTAAGCATTTCAAGGTAAATATGTATTGTACGGATTAGCGCCAAAAAATCGTACAAATATGAAATAACTTTCATTATATGCTATCTTACGTCCTCTTTTCAGAACCGCCTGCGGAGATAAAAAATTCCAATTACTTTTGGAGATATCGAATTTTTTAATATTCATTTTTTGGCGATTTTTTTAAAAAAATTTTTAAAAATCCGAAAATACCTTTATTCTGTGCTCTTTAACTTCCTCTTTTCATTAAACCAGGCGGAGATCAGAAATTCCAAATACTTTAGGAGATATGGAATTTTTTAATTTTCATGTTGTGCACTGATGCGTAGGCTTCCCGCGTTCACCATTGTTGCTTGTTTACAAGTATTATTATGTTGTTTTTTTTTCGCGACGTAGTTGAACGACTACATCACGTAAAAAGAAAATTACGTGAGTTCCTACTGTTCATCCTTTTTCCCGGTTTGTTAGGTCAGGTCAGCTACATTATAAATACTTTAAAACTAAACAACCATTAAAATTAATTTTTATTATTTTTAATGTCCGTTCAGTTTCAAAGTATTTATACTGTAGCTGACCTGACCTAATCCACCTTTGTCCCGTTTTGTTAGGTCAGGTCAGTTACATTATAAATACTTAAAACTATACAAGTAAAATTAATTGATATTATTTTTAATTTCCGTTTATTTTGAAGTATTTATCATGTAACTAACCTTACCTAATGGAAAATTTCTGTTATGTAGGCATTCACGCACACACAGCAATATATAAAATGGCGTCTGTTGAATGATTACATAGGGATTGTATTGCAAAATAAGAACGGCGATATCTCCAAAAGTAATTGGAATTTTTAATCTCCGCAGGCGGTTTTGAAAAGAGGACGTAAAAGAGCATATAATGAAAGTTATTTCATATTTGTACAATTTTTTTTGGCGCTAATCCGTACAATACATATTTACCCATTTCAAAATTATTTCTGCAAATAACTAACCCAATATTTATGATGGGAGCAACAAGCGTACTTTTATTTCAATACAACCAACTATATATCAATTTAAACATTTTGTTAATTAACGAAAATAATAATAATAAGGCAGCTAAATATAATTTTTTTTGTATTTTGTATACATTCACAAGTTAGAAAAATTTAAAAATAACATCATCTTATAGACAAAATTGAGCTACGTGACTATTTTGTGAACATAACATGGCAATTTGCCAATTGGAACACTTTCCTAAAGGTTTTTTTTTCTCTCACAGGAAATTGATATTCCCTAACCCTGCAATTTTCCTGGTCATCATGAAACATCACCAGAGAAGTATTATTACAAATAGGCTATATTAAGTTAAGCAAAATAATTAATGCAAAGCATTGTAGCAATCAATATTTGCCATAGCAGAAGCCTAAAAAATTGATACAGCACTAGCCTACAATTTTTTTTTATAATATAAGCCTATTTACAGCTCACATTACAGATTCTTGGCATTAGTCACACACTGTACACGTAGCCTACAAAATAAATGTGATTAAATAACAACATAAAAGTGTAATTAAATTACGTCGTAAGAATTACATGGAAGGTATGTCTATATAGATGTATAAACTGGTACGAAAGTTAACAATTGTAGCTTGTGTATTTACATACGTTTACAGTTTTATTAATGAACATAAGGCCCATAAAGGCCTATTGCCATGCACATTGAGACACGGCGATCAGTCTATGTAAAATAAAATCAATATTGATCTTACCTCACAAATTCTGTGGTGTAGGTACTTTTCTCTTCCAGTCTTTACGTCGTATATAAGCTTCTCAAGTAGAACTTCTTTCTTTGTCTGACGGAAAACGTATTAGACGGCAATTAAAGATGTGTGGCTGCATTACACCACACAGCATATTTGAGGCATTGCTAAAACTTACTGGGAAAACGCTCAAAACAGCGAACGTCATCCACAAAAGCGAACCGCCATGTTAGATTGACGCGATTGACGTCATACCTCCAAACAACGCACAGCAACTTTCTGATTGGCTGTTCCGCATCCATAAGCGAAGAACGGGGTGAGAATACTCATTCTATATAGGTTACTCTAGCGCGCTCCATAATTCCTCGTATCCGAGCTTGCACGCTGCTCAAATTTCTACAGCTACGTTTTTACTTTAGGTCCGACTGCAATAAGCTTAAGACTAAAATAAAGTCAATCATTCAGCCGACATATATGTAGGCGTTTGAATTACAAATGAAAACGCGAATTTATTAAATTCGCAAATGAATATCACGCAATTTCGTAGCAGCTCATTTATTTAAATTCAAATTGTAAATACGTTAAATTAATAATGATTACAGATAAAATACTGGTCACAGTCATATCTCCCGTGTCTGAAAAATTATCTGCGAAAGTTTTACCACTGAATTCTTTATAGTTTTTTAATAAAGCTTGAATTTAAAAAATTCCCGAAAATCAGCAATAACTTAATTAAAATAAAAAAATAAAAAAATAAATTTTACACCAGAATGGTTCAAATCTTCTCTAGCAGCTGGATAATTACCAAATATATTGTTTTTTTTAATACGATGCTGGTGCACCAATCCCCTTAATTAACCAGGAAAATTTAGCACTCACGAAAACAAGCTTGTATGTGAGTGCTTCTACACTTTAAATTGCATGCGGTATTTTGACAAATGTAAACACTTGAAAAAAATTGTTATAATTGAGAAAAAATAAATATCATTTAGAACTAAAGACATAGAACATTAGTTTTATACTAATTAGAAGATGTATAAAAAATGAAATTCTTTGAAGAATAAATGAAAATATTTTTCAGTAATAATTATAATTTATAATAAAGTACAAGTTACAACAATATACAAAATTACTTAAATAGTAAAGAAAGCTCTTCATCAGTTAAATTATCTAGCCAAAGATTTACATATTTTTATTTGAAAATAATGTTTTGTCTTTTTAATTTTTCAGGAAGAATAACTACATTTTTTGGAAGCAAAAATTCTAAAGTTCTGAATTGTTTTATGAAATAGAGGGATTGGTAAATTTATGTTCTGTCTATGCCGTATAGGATAGCTATGATCTACATAATTTAGATGATTTTTCCTTTGATACATATTCATTATTGGAGCTTTAATAAACAATCTTTCAATATGGAATACCTTTAATAGTTTAAAAAATCCCTTGGATGTGTACGTGTGTTTTTTTAAATAATTCGTAAAATAAGTTTTTAAATTTTTATAAGTGGCTTAAAGGACGTTTTGCTCATCCCTCCCCAAGCTAGAATGCCACACTGATTAACAGACTGAAAAATAGCAAATTAAACCATTCTAATACTTTCAATAGATAATACTGATCTTAGTTCAACGAATTTATACACAACTTTTCGTAATTTTCTCGTAAGATAAGAGACTTGTTTGTCCCATTTTAGAAAAGAGTCAAGAACTATATACCTAAGTATTTTACATCCTGTACTCTTTCTATGACATTACACTTTTCACAGCTGACGCTTATTTCATTACATACATGAATTTTTAGTTCATGGCCAATAGGTTGACCAGAAATGTTGGCAGAAAAAATTAACATATTTAGATTTATTTATGTTTACGGAAAGAAAACTATCATCTAATATTTCCTTAATTTTTTTAAGTTCGTTATTTGCCCTTTCAAAACCGAATGACAATAAATTGTCGGATGAAAATAAAATTGCAGTATCATCAGTAAAAGAAACTGTCTGCCCCGTTATGTCTAAGTTATATCAATTATATATATCAGAAACAAAATTGGCCCAAGAACACTGCCCTGTTTATTTATGGGAGTCTCCTAATTTATTATTTATATTGACTCTCTGAATCCTGCCCTCCAATTGATTGGAATTGAATCTAGCAGCATCAGTGCTACAAATAAGATAGAAAATAAATAAGAAAATCTAAAAAAGAAAATGAAATTCTGAAACATAAAATATTACATTTAGAAAATAAACTTCTCTCCGATGCCAAACATATTAAAAAATTAAAGAAAGAAAATATTAACCTGAAGAGAAAGAATGTAACAGATTCTAAAGAATAAAAAAACGTTTCCAAGTGTTGTCGTCGTTGTTTACAAAAAATTAAATAGGGTAGCTTCTGGAAAATGGAGTTCCTCCTCAGTCGCACTTGTTTTCTTGTACCATGTGCGTCTCTGCATGAGGACTAGAGCTGTAGCAAACCGTATGTATTCGTTACTGAGTAACGGGTGCGGCATCTAGTAACGAGTAACGAAACGTTACACACGAATGCATTTCGTTACTCGCATCTTTCGTATGTTTCACGCATGCGCGCGCTTATTCGTTACAAAGAATTACGTTTGTTTATTAATAAAAGTATAATTTGGAAATTCGTCGTCCAAGTTTTTTACTGTTTATTAAAGGTATTGTGTGTGTAGACAAAGTTTTAGATTCGAACAGAAACAACGTAAGAAAGTATTTTTTACAAATTATAAATATGTATGTTTTTGTTTTTTATAATCGCGTATTTTCACGTTTTATGTTCTTATCTTAAAAGATATATTATAATAAAGCCGCTCTAATGAGAGTTAATTGTTTCTTGGTTAACAAAAGCTGTTAATTATCAAATATTTTTAATTGTTTATATTCGATTTATTTTTATTTACGCGACGTCATACTGTACGCGTACGAAATACGACTCGATTCGATGCTGTTACATAACATAGCATGTGCCATGTCATGCGGTATCAGAAGTAACGAGTAACGATACGAAAGTAACGAGTACTAATTGTTATAGTAACGAATACATACGGGTACACATTTTTTCGTTACTTTTACACCTCTAATGAGGACGGGAGCAGATAGCAGTTTCCAAAACGTTGCTTGTTTCTGTTTTGGAAAACTACTGTGTTTGTTCTTTTCGTTTTGTTGTTTTCCTCTCCGTGTCTGCTGTGTTTTTGTCTCGTTTCAACGTTGTTTCGATTTTTTTTTTGTGGAGGGGGGGGGGGGGGGTTCAATATTATTCGTGATGTCAAAATTTGTTGTGATTTTTTCGTTCTCTTTGTCCACTTTTGTTTTCTATGTTGGTTTTTTCTTTATTTTTTGACCATATTCCTGTTATGGAATTCTATGTTGTGTATATATCCTGTTGACAACAGCAATCCTGTGCTTATTTTTTTTTTGTATTTTGGGTTTTTCGTAGTTTTCTTCTATAGACATACATGTGCTTAAGCCCATCCTACACGATGCCTATTTTCTGCTATAACTTCTGTTATACCCATGGGTATAAACATTTTCCTAAAAATTTGTATAGCAGAACCGCAGAAAGATTTCTTAGTTCCATACACACGGTACCTAGAATGCTAACAGTAAACCAGCCAACGCAGTTGCCGACCAAAGCAAGCATAATCAGGGGAGGATAAACCTGTTGTGGTCAACTTCTCAAAATACTGAAAAAAAAGAAAGTTACAGCTGTTTGTGTTTAAACACTTGCTGAATGATTTTTTAATTATTTTATCTTTTATATTTCATTTGAAAATTAATTATAAAGTTGGTTTAGTATTTCGAAACAAATTAAGAGCAATTTTGGAATTACAAGGTTGTATTTTTAATTTGTAGGTTAGTTTTCAAATCTAAAATTATAAATTTAAATGTAGTTTATGTACGGTTAAAGTTTCAATATTACATTAATTATACAGTTAATCAAGCTAATTTCATTGTAATAGTAAAACATGCTACTAATTCATATATATATGTATATATATATCATGATTATTTCTATATTTAACAAATAATTTTGTAAACCAGTGAGACAAAGAAACACGTTTAGATAGCATAGTAAATTTAAATCTTAGGTGAAGAAAAACTCTCTCTATTAAAGTGTCAGTTTATTCATTATTAATTTATGGACAATCGTTTCATAATAAACGTTGTCGTTTTAATTATAAAATTAACTTTTGGTTTAGATTATTTGTGAACATATGATTTTATTTTAATTTGCCGTCACCCGACCTCTGTGAAAGGCCCGGGGGGTACCTGACGGGCGCTACGGGCGTCGCGGTGCTCTTGTTGTCCGGAGGGGCGCCAGGCTAGTGGGCTGCTAGGCCGTTGGTGTTGGGTCGTGGGTACTCTGCCCCCGCGTTCCCCGCCAGGTACACGGCTTGAATCTACCCTGAATGGCTCTCCCTTGACTGTGAAGGCCGCTCGGCCGTGTGGAGGACGGGAGACTCCGGAAAATTAGTGTACACGAGTTGGTGAGAATTACCTTTAATCTAGTCCCGCTACAAAACACTCTCACCAACACTTGGCGACGTCTAGCCGTTACACAATTAACACAGAAAAAACATAACACTACGCGACACTAATGGTTACCGCGGCAGTCTCGCGGGACGCGGGTCGATGCTCGCTGGAGACGGCCAGCGCCGAAAGTTAACGGGTGCAGGGGGGGGGGGGGGGTTCGATGAGCGGGCTCCGAAGTTCGGTGAAACACTTACGTGAGTGATACGATCTGCAGCGCGGTATCACGATGAAGACGGTCGGGATAGGCCCGGTTCCGTAAAATACGCGCCGAGTCGACGTGGGCAGCTATGAATTAATAAGAGGTTTAAATTTAAAGATTTGTACAGAATAAAATAATCAAAGAAAGAAAACTTGGATGCTGCCCACAGACACACGTCTGTTCCCGGCGCGGAGTGGTTCGAGACTGCCGAACATGGCCGCCTCGCAAGGAAGAGAAACTTTCTCTTCTTTGTGAGTCGGCGTCAAAAAACTTATATTAATTGAATTTACTATATTACCAGTTAAAACATGTTCCAGGTGCCCAATTAAAATGTAGCACCTGGTAATTGGGTGCTTAAGGCTTAACAATAGTTTTAATGTATTTAATTATTTAAATTGTGACATCAAGTTAGCGACTGTAAATTTACTAACATGTTGTCCCACTGTGAATTGTTTTAGAGGGACTTCTCCTATTCCGACTTGATCATAGTCACGGGCATTTTAATTAAGGCCAGTGGCCGCGGTGACTGTTAATGAGGTTTGTTGTCTATTGGGGTCACACCCAAGGCGCTCGCCTGACTCAATCCGGCTGGGCAAGGGGCGCGCTCCGAAAACGGGATACGGTACTGGCGGTGCGGAGCACGGGCTTAAAGGCCATGGTTGGTACGACGTCAAATTTATTTAAAGAAAAAAATAAATATGTATGTATGTATATAATTTCTGAAAGCACAATATGTATAAACTACTTATCTGTTATTTAAAAAAATAATTAAATAATCTTCTGGTTGACGAGGATTTGAACATCATTCAAACGATCCTCTTAAATCACTGCCATCGCACCCTTCGCCACTACGCTATATAACTTCTTTCAGTGAGTAACATATTTTCATAACGTATTTTAAAACTTCCGAGTACTTATTTCTGTGTTAATTTCAGCTTAAAAATATATTACACAGTAGTTGTATAAAGCTACATTTAGCATACCATTACATTTGTTACGTCCCTTAATGTTGACAATACAGACTATATACGGGGTTATATTAAGACACGTGAGTCCACCATCTTGACGACTCAAGCTCATGTTTATAGCAGAAAAATAGAACACGTTCTATTACGGTTTTGGTTAAGACTTCGAGTATGAAAACTTTTATACCCAGAGCCAGACTCCTTGGAAGGGTGCTGAAATGTTACCTACACGATAGCAGGAGCGCTAGCATAAAAATTATATGAAAACTGCTAAGGAAATGGGTGTCGTGTGGGGCTGTCTTAAGCAATGGCATATGTCCAAAAGATTACATCAAGCTATGAGTTCAAAACGCGACATTTGCTGCTGTTGGCGGACACGGCGGACAGATAACGGGCAGGCCGGCAGTTGCCGGACTGCTAGTGACATCACCTACCCTCGGCAGGCTGGCTACACAGCGCTTACGGGACCGAGGCAACCTCTCTCTACTAACCTTGGGTGGTTGCGGCCCGCCTCACCTGTTCGCGGCCTCCCCCAGGTCGCCCGCAAGCGATGCCGCTTACCTGGCGATGGCGCCGCCCCCGCACGCTGCTGCAGGGGCCAACCAGGGGTGTCTTCCCAGGCTGGGCCGAGTGGGGCCCGAGGCTGTTGCGCTGATCCGCATCCTGTTGGAGCTGAACGGCCAGCCCATCACCGTGCTGGTGGACACTGCGGCCACACATACCTACGTCGCTGCCCACCTCATCCCTGAGGCGGACCTGGTGCGGGAGGTCGACATCGTCCAGCTGGCCACCACTAGGGCCAGCATTTTCACGACGGGGCGTGTCCAGGTAAAGGTCGGCATAAGGGATTTTGTGAGTAACACCAGTGCCCTAGTGGTGCACGACCTCTGCGACGACCTGATCCTGGGGCTGCCCTGGTTGGAGCAGGAGGACACCAAGGTCGAGGTCCGGGGGAAGCGGCTTCATGTGGGGACCAGGGGCCAACGAACTGTATATGGACTCAACTACAGGACCCCACCACTGCAGGGCGAGCCCCTCCACCTGGTGGACCTCTGCCATGGTGTACCCCTCGTACATGTGCCCATGTTTGATGCGGTCTTGGGGCAGCAGCCCCAGGTGTTTGCCGCCGCAGACCTACTGCGCTGCACCACTATCACAGAACATTGCATACCAACCATACCACACCGGCTCCCTTTCGAGAAGCCATTTGGGTTTGGACCTCGCAAGCGGCTCGCTATCAGGGATCAAATCACAAGGATGTAAGAGGATGGCATCATCGACCCAACAGAATCCCCATACAACTGCTGGATAGTCATGGCTAGCAAAAAGGATGGATCTCTCCATTTTTGCATTAACTTCAAGCCCGTCAATGACATCACCATCCCAGCACCACCACCCCTCATTAACAACACTGAGGCACTCACCGGGCTGGGGGACACCCGCATCTTTTCGTCTCTCGACCTCAAGTCGGGGTACTGGCAAGTCCCAGTACGTCCAGAGGACCGCCCCAAGACAGCGTTCATGGCCGCCCATGGGCGGCGCTTCCAGTTCGGTGCGATGCCGTTCAGGCTGATGGACACCCCCGCGACGTTCCAGACCATGATGGTCCGCGTCCTGGATGATAACATCGGCGAGTTTGCCACCACTTACCTGGATGATGTGATCATCTGGTCACAGATGTGGGAGGACCATGCCCACCATCTCGCGCTGGTCCTCGAACGGCTCGCCACACACGGACTCACGTGCTCGTTGCCTAAGTGTTACATCGGTGCTGCTGAGCTGGAATTCTTGGGGCATATTGTCAGCGCCCATTCCCGCCCAGCTCGACCTCATCGACAGCAAACAGGCACCTCGCACCAGGAAGCAGCTTCAGAAACTGATGGGGCTGCTCAACTGGTTGAGGTCGTTCATACCCCATTTCGCCACTATCACAGCACCCATGACCAACCTCCTATCGCCCAAGTCAAAGTTCCGGGGGATGACCGCCGCCGAGCAGGCCCTGACCGCGGTCAAGCAGCGATTCAGAGAGTGCCACACCCTATTGTGCCTGGACCCAGACAAACCCATCTTCGTCCAGACGGATGCCAGCCAAGAGGGCTTGGGGGCGGTGCTCTACCAGGAAGGGGGAGACGGGGAGCGGTGAGTGGCCGAGTATGCCAGCGCCAAGTTCGGCCCCGCAGAACGCCGCTATCATGCAAATGAGCAGGAGTGCCTTGCGGTGGTGTGGGCCCTAGGGCACTATCGGCACCACCTCAAGGGGAGGCCGTTCACCCTGCGCACTGATAGTCCGTGTCTGCGGTGGCTGGACTCCGCCCAGGGGGGGAAGTCCAAATTTACCCGCTGGGCGCTCATGCTCCAGGGCTTCGCATTCCGCGTAGAACACGTCCCTGGGCGGGAGAACCAGCTGGCAGACAAGCTGTCCCGTCACCCTGACCCCACTACTGTCTTCCAGGACCACCAGGGCTGGAAGGAACTCCCGCCACCACCTCACCCGCCAGCCAGTGGCACCACGGCATCCGCGCATGCGGCCCTCTACACCATCCAGCGGGCGAACCCTACCACCCAGGCAGACACACCAGCCACCCTACTCGCCCTAATGGAGCATGTGAGGCAGGCCCAGGTCTTCTACCCCGACATGCAGCACGACCTGGCCATGTGTGGGGAAGGGGTTCAGCCCCATCAGCATAGTCTGGATGGGGTTTTGCAGAATCGGGCCCCAGGTGATATGGACAGCTGGCAGATACATGTGCCCCCTGCGGCGAGGCAAGGGGTCCTTCAATTTTTTCACGACCATGATCTGGCCGGCAGACCTAACATGCACTCCGAAAGCTGTTCCACTGGTCAGGGGTAGCGCGGAATGTCCACATGCACGTGCGCAGCTGCCAAACGTGTCAGCAACGCAAGACCCGCCAAGTGGACGGGGTAGAACAGCAGCACCATAGACGACCGGAGGAGCCCTTCCATACTGTGGCCCTCGACGTCATGGGGCCCTACCCCTGCACGACCCGGGGAAAGCGCTTCCTCGTTTTGACCACCGATGTATTTACGTGATGGTCAGAGGCGTTCGCCGTGTCCAACGCATGCGCAGGGATGATAGTGGCCCTCCTGGACAGCGAGGTGTTTCCCCGCTACGGGTACCCAAAGACGCTACTCACAGACAACGGTACCCAGTTCACAGGGAAACGTTGGGCGGCAGACTGCCGACACTGGGGAGTTGAGCATCACACTATCCCGATGTACCACCCGAGGGCAAACCCGATGGAGCGACGCAACCAGGACATCAAAGTTCAGTTGCGCCTCCGCCTGGGGGATGATCACTCGAAATGGAACGTACACTTGACCAAGTTGCTCTACTGCCTGCGCCGGCGAGTCAATGCCGTTACCGGCAATTCCCCCGCGAAACTGCTCCATGGTCAGAACCTCGCCCTACCAGGCGAACTGCGGGTCGCCGAGGCAGCAGGGGCAGTCACCCGCCCACCAGCCATTGACCTAAGGGAAGAGGCACTACGGCACCAGGCCCAGTTCCTGGCCATCCGAACCCCGCAGTCAGCCACTTCCCCAACTCCACTGGAGCCAGGGCAGATGGTCAATGCCCGGTGTCACCACTGTTGTCCGGCGGGAAGAACTACTACGCGGGGCTGAGCCCCAAGTGGGTGGCCTCCCGGGAGGTCTTGCGACGCCTAGGCCCCAACACATACCTCATCAGACTCCCAAATGGTAGGGCCACAAAAATCCACAGGGATGACCTGCGTCTTGTTTCCACCGCCGAGGATCCCTCTGAGGGTAGGGAATGCCCAAGGGCCCCCACCCCAAGCGCACCAGCCTTAGGTGCCGCGTCACCAGTCGGCCAATCACCCTACCACCAACACACAACCATGGACACCACATCGCCGACATCACCACCCCCGTCACCAGATCCCCATCCTACGCCACCAGCCACGCCACCAGCCACACCAAAACCCACCACCTCACCTGCCGACACGCAGGACGTGTGCCGGCCCACCATCAAAGCTGACGCACCATCACCGATGTCACCATTCGCATCACCAGTCACATACCCCACATCACCCACCAGGTCACCTGTCACGTTTTCCTGTCATCTTAGCCGAAATGCGACGAGCGAGCTAAGGGGACTTGGGCGTCTGATTGACAGGTTGGACCCAGGGGGCGAATACCCCAGCGGGTCAACTACCACGACCACTCAGCCATGCCCCGAGGTATTTTACCCCCCCGACCAGTCTGAGGTCAGGCAGTCCCACCGAGTGTGCAGGGCGCCAACGAGAGGATGCTGCGTGGGCAGCAGCCAAGAGGTACCCATTGATCCTCCCGGCAGGGGGGAGGGTTGTGACCAGACAGCCTCCGGAGTGGGAGGGGGGAACGTTAGTGCCGAGGGACCACGACAGTCCACCCAAGTCCGCCAAAATCCGGGGCATCTCAGGGAGTTCATTTGGCGCCCACTACGACCACCAGTAGACCGGAAACCACTCCCCGATGTACCCCGCCTCAGTGTCATGTCTCTGCTTCCCCCATTTGCCCAAAACCCAGCAGCCCTGGGACCAATCCCCCAAGGCAGTGTCGGCCTCAGTGCAACGAGGCAATTGGTGTGATCGGGGCATCGATGACCATAGCGGCCTCAGGAAAAGGGGGGCATTTGACGCCAATCATTAGTGCTCCTCGAATCTGCACAGACCGCTATGGCGCATCGCCGTCTCGCCCCGAGTGTGTGCGACGTTAACGCTCCTGGGTGTAGGGTGGTGCAACGCCTCGAACATAAGCTGCCCCGCCTAATCGACCTTGGCCCGCACGATAGTCGACCACGGTGGTACTGTGAGGTGACCTGATTATCTGGACTTTGTAATTAACTTTCAGCGCTCTTAAAAACAATGTTAATTGAGTAATGGCTATGATTAAATGTTATTTGTAATTCAGGACTTTAGCACGATCAGGCAGCATGCATGGCCCGGGATTTCTTTTGCACACAACACGTTTTCGCGGGAGCGAGGCTGGGGAGTCTTGCGGACGTCACAGCCATTGCCAGTTGATCACCGCCCTCCAAGGAGACTAGTCGCGAGTCGCCCGCGGAGTCTCTCGACCTCTGCCCTTGCCATCTCTACCAGAATTGCGTGAGTTTTAAACCCGTCAGCTCCGAGCCTCACGGACAGTCCGGCTAGTCGACTTGAGTTCACCCCTTACTTAATTCGTGCTCATCACCGGAAATCCCAGTGTTACTTAAATACTGTTTAAGGTTAGTGGAGTGTGAAGTGTGCATGGAACATTAGGGTAGCGCGGCACAAGCCCACCAGAAATGTGGCCTGTAGAGCGCAGCTCCCAGTAAGCGGGCCATGCACGACGCAGCGCATGTATAGCGTGCCTTGTAATAAAACACTTTAAATTGAGCCTCCGCGTATCTTTAACAATGCCCGTAGCATAGCGTCCCTGGTGGCTAAAACAGCCGGGGGTAACTCTGATGTAACGACCCTTACTTCCTGCCGGCTAAGTGGCGACGTCACGCCCTGAGTCAAGAGTCTCGGCCACGCACTAGCACGTAGTTAATTTTGCTAGTTGGCGCCCCAAAAGCAACTCCATCCCCTTAACATCACCTCGGCAGAAGGCATAAGGTGTCACCTTTTAGCCTCGTGGTCTTGTAGCCTGGTAGTATTATAGACTCGTAGCCGATTGGAACCTTGTAGCTTATAGCTTTGTAGCCAAGAAGTCTTGTAGCATTGTTCGGAATAAATAATTTAACTATGTTCACAGAGATAAAATGATGGGTGGATGAGTGATTTATTCCTGCTCTAAAGGAAGCCATGTGAAGGGAGTTCGCAGCAAAAGGGATATATATGTGGATTTATATGTTACAGAAAATACAGAAAAATCTGTCATGCTGCCTGTTAATGTAAAAGATAACTCACTCCTGAAAAATGTTTATTTTGATGCAAATAAACTAGGCGCAGTAAAACTTAGAGCTAAAATTGAATATTTTGTGTGTATTTATAAATGGTCGACATTAATATTCCGCACTGTTAAAATATGTAATTACTATCTGAGATGTTACTACTTGGAAGATTTATGAGGTACGGCGATACGTGGCCGATTCTATGGGGAAGAAATTCAGCCTACCAAGTACCCAAGCAGTAGAAAAATTGATATATTAGAAAGATTATCCCTTGTTTGTGAAGTGGCTAGGATTCGATGAATGTGAAAATCAGTTGGATAAAATCTACTGATGCCATATAAATTTTCATGTTTTGAAATGATGTAAATTTTTATATTAATAAATGCAAGTCTAAAATAAATAAAAAATGTATTTATTTATGCACTGTTTGAAACTTTTCACTAGTTACCAGAGTTTGGGATGTTCGTCGAAGGTGCTTAAAATGGTATTAGGAGGCTGGGGACGTGTGGCGTCAGGTCTAAATGTTGCAACTATTTGGAGTGTAGTTGGTTCAGGGGATGATGGGGGAGGGGGTAGGTCTGCTGACGTCAAAGGCCGTGCGTCAGTGACGTGTGTGCTTGGCACACACGAACAGGACTGTAATAGAAAGGGTAGAGGGGTGGTGACAGTTGAACAATTGCACCCTTAGGATGTATCATTCGTAGTTATCAACAAAGCTAGCAAGACGTGTCTTGCCAGCGATGAGAAAATTGTTGAGGAGGAGTTCTATGCGTACTGTCGGGAGGCTAACGGTCGGGAAGAAGCTCTTGCGATGGATGAAGACGAAGAGTCCAGGGAAGACATCACAGATGTAGGTTCCTATTGTGCCGGAAATTAGGCATTTCGGCATGTTTTTTAAATTTTTATTATAATTTTAAATTATTTTTGGAAATTTTATTTGCTATATAATTAAGTTACAATTGGGCGATTTAATCTTTGTAAGGCTGGTGTACTCTACATAATTAAACATTGTGCCAGTAGACTGAAGCACCTTTCTCAGAGACCTATCGGATCTTATCTAAGACGTCATTGGCAGCCCGTTTGACATTTCTCCCGCTTGCAGGCACGTCCCAGGCCTGTATCATTAATTCACTTCATGACTAAAACTGCATACAACAGCTCTGGACGGGTTGTTACCATTTCTCAGAGACGAGCTTACTATAGCCTTTCCCGTCACGCATTCGTCTTAGGTTCTCTCCTCAAAAGTCACGTCATGGATGCTCGTTTCCAGCATCGTTGCGTTTTTGTCCACCCCCTCCCCTCTTGGTTCTAAGAATTTAGCCCAGTACAATTGACCGGTCGTGAACCCCGCCAAGCGTTGGCCGGCATCAAGGACATTTTGCCATAGAAAAATATGTGCAACCGACGATGTAGTCGATTAGACAAGGGATGCGATCCCTTTAAATTTCTTTAAGTAGTTTAGTCCGTCTGTACAGTAATCAACATAGTAGTAATTTCCTTTTAAATAATTTATTTTTTAAATGGTAGAAACGTCCGTGCCAGCCGCGCATTTGCGGGCTCCAGATATGGACTGGCGACGCATCAGAATAGAAGCCAACTTCCCTGTCTGGTAAGTTACGATCCGCGACATTCCCCAAACCCCCTTACTTTTTGCGGTCATTCTTTGCCCAGTTTGTTAACTGTCTGTGTACTAGTTCTGATCAGTTTTGATTCGGACTGTTCGCAGACAGGGTCCGAGAGCCGGACACCATATTGGCATTTACACCACCCTTCCTCAACAACACACAGGCGCCCTGGCATCATGTTCCCGATTGATATCCGGGAAACGAAGCCCCGACCTCCGGTGCTACTGTACCTTTTAACGTTTTTCTGAACTTTCTTAAATTTTGCTGTCAGACGAAGTTCATCAGATAAAAATCATTTATGGACTTTAAGAATATATATATAATAATGCTGGTTTGGGATAGGAACTCCACCTTACGTACATTAACGTACTTTAGAAACCTACACCCGATGATGACATCCATCAGATGAAATTAAGTTGGCGGTCTCCACTAAATAAGATGGCTGCCTCCGGCAGACAACGATGGTACATATTTTTTATTTTGATAATAAATTTATTTTAAAGAATACAGTGTAACAAAAAATTGTAACAGGGATGAGTTGGGTGTACGATGATGATATCATTGTAACAGAGGAGTGGGGTGTTCCATGCGCAGGTTTTTTAGTAAAATTTTATTAAATAATATATTGCATTTATAGGGTCTGTGCTATGTACCCCGAATATAATTACTTATTTAAATAATTGTCATTATTTAACCTTTTCTTTTTACAGCCTTAAGTGTATGTTTTTACAGGTTAGTATATAAGGACCTGCAGTGCTATGCTCGAGACCTGTTCAGAACTACCCCGATGCTGGCAGACTATATTTAAACTTAAATAGTAAATAAGTCATTTTATATGTAATATTAATTTAGGGAAATATGCGTAAATTAGTATTATGAGCTGTAAGGGCTTTGCTTTGCTACTTTGTTCCTGCACATCGTTGTTCGTTGCCTAACAGTAAATCCGAGCTTCCTGTTGCCATGACACCCTGACTTCTGCCCAGTCTCTTCCAACCACTGCCTGGGTAGGACCTCGTCAACCTCACCAAGTTTCTCAACTGATCGCTTAGCATCCACTGTATGTATTCCTCTACTAAACATTTTCTTTTATCTTCGAGGCCTACTGTAGGTAATATACAGTTTTACTAATTCCTTTAAATTCCGTGGAACAGATTTTAAACGAACAACAAGACATACTACCTGGCCATAGTAGTATAGTTTGGCCGGTCCGGAAATAGGCTTCAGGCTGTGGTGGTGGTGTCGGTGTCCGCCATCTTGGATTTGTGACGTCACGGCGGCAAAAATTCCTCAAAATTCCTCAAAATTCCTCAAAAATGACTCAAAATGACTCAAAATTTCCCGTTTTAAGAAACAATTTCCAGTTTTCGAGGAAAAAATTCCCGTTTCGAGGGAAAATTTCCCGTTTTATTCCTTAAAAATCCCAGCGGCTGAAAATTCCTAAAACTGGCTTAAGCATCCTTAACTCAAGCCAACATTAAGCCATTTATAGGATGATGACGTCACCGTTGCAATTTTCGTTACGTCCGTCATCTTGAAAATCCGCAATTTTTATGTTAGAAAATCGGGCAAATTTTTAAAAATCATTAAAAAAATTATTTAATCGAATAAATAATAAAAATCTTAAAAACCACTGTTGCAGTTATCGGTACGGTCGCCATCTTGGATTATATAAATGTTGCATATTTCGTTACACCCGCCATCTTGGTTGAGTACTATACCATTGTTACAATTTATGTTACGACCACCATATTGGATCCTATTAATGTTGCAATTATCGTTATGGTCGCCATCTTAAAATTTAGACGCCATCTTGAAAATCCGTAATTTTAATGCTAGAGATTCGGGGAAAAAATTTAAAAATCATTAAAAAAATTAATCAACCTAATTAAATAATAAAAAAAACCTTAAAACCACCATTGCACTTTTCGTGACGACCGCCATCTTGAAATCACCCACTGGAGATCATCTTGTTTTCGTCTGCTAGAGTGTGCTGATACCATGTTAGTATAAGTATCTAGTCACCACACCTTTGTCCTTGACCTTGAACTTTGACCTTGACCTTGACCTTTGACCTTGACCTTGAACTTTGACCTTGGCCTTGAAATTTGACCTTTACCTTGAAATATGACCTTTACCTTGAAATTTGACCTTGAACTTTGACCTTGACCTTGAAATTTGACCTTGAAATTTGACCTTGACCTTGACCTTGAAATTTGACCTTGACCTTGAAATTCGACCTTGACCTTGAAATTTGACTTTGTCCTTGAAATTTGACTTTGTCCTTGTCGACCATCATGGATCCGACATTTTATGTTCAGTACATGCTACCAGGAGCTACCACCTGCCGGAGTACACCATCTTGTGTGTGTACTTGTATTATGGAGTACATTTACATCTGGATAATTTTATTCTAACCCGCTACAGTGCAGTAATCATTTATTACCGAGGTGCCCCCGCCATCTTGAAATTCGACAGCCATCTTGAAATCATGTAATAATGTAGCTATAAAAGTGGGAAAAAATCCAAAATTCATTAAATAAATCACTCATTAACTTACATATTGATTCGATCCGCTCCAGTCCTTGGTTCGATCCCTGAATGATGCAAAACATTTAATTTTATAAAAAAAATAATAATTTCAATAAACCACGTTCAAAATTCTTAAAGAGACTTTAAATCCTATACTACCATTATCCTATCAGACATCAAGACCACCATATTGGAAATTCGTAATTGTAATGCTAGAGATTCGGGGAAAAAGTTCAAAATTCATTAAATAAATTTGTAATCTATATATTGATTGATTAGATCGACTAAGGTCCTTGGTTCGATCCCTGGCCGATACAAATCAACTTTAATTTTAAAAAAGTACCAGAAAAGTGTAAGGTTCGAGAAATAAAACACCTCAAAGTCTTTTACAAACATAATATTTATAACACAATTTCTATCCTACTACAGAATCACTTGCGAAAGCCAGCAATCTTATAAACATTTAGCCCTGCATAGACGTGCAACGACTACTTCTTATCTCCAAATGGCTCCAAATGCTCCAAACGGTCTTCAAATGGCTCCAACAGCTCCAACAACCTCCAAATGCTTGACAGCTCCAAATGGCTCCAAATGCTTCAAAAGGCTCCAAATGTTCCAACAGCTCCAAAAAAGGCTCCAAATGCTCCAATAGCCTCCAAATGCTTAACACAGCTCCAAATGGCTCCAAATGCTCCAAACAGGCTCCAAATGGCTCCAACTGCCTCCAAATGTCTCCAAATGGCACAAATGCTCCAAACGGCTCCAAACGCTCCAAATGTCTCCAAAAGGCTCCAAATGCTTGACAGCTCCAAATGCTCCAAACGGCTCCAAATGCTCCAAATGTCTCCAAATGCTCCAAACGGTCTTCAAATGGCTCCAACAGCTCCAACAACCTCCAAATGATTGACAGCTCCAAATGGCTCCAAATGCTTCAAAAGGCTCCAAATGCTCCAACAGCTCCAAAAAAAGGCTCCAAATGCTCCAATAGCCTCCAAATGCTTAACACAGCTCCAAATGGCTCCAAATGCTCCAAACAGGCTCCAAATGGCTCCAAATGCCTCCAAATGCTTAAAACAGCTCCAAATGGCTCCAAATGCTCCAAACGGCTCCAAATGCTCCAAATGTCTCCAAATGGCTCCAAATGCTCCAAATGTCTCCAAATGGCTCCAAATGCTTGACAGCTCCAAATGCTCCAAACGGCTCCAAATGCTCCAACAGCTCCAAAAAAAGGCTCCAAATGCTTGACAGCTCCAAATGGCTCCAAATGCTCCAAACGGCTCCAAATGCTCCAAATGTCTCCAAATGTCTCCAAATGGCTCCAACAGCCTCCAAATGCTTAACACAGCTCCAAATGGCTCCAAATGCTCCAAATGGCTCCAACAGCTCCAAAAGGCTCCAAAAGCTTCAAAAGGCTCCAATTGTTCCAAGAGCTCCATCTTCAATTGGTTCCAACTGATTCCAATTACTTTTCTTATCGAACTTGGCATGATTACTAACATGTCTTTATAAGTATACATTTTGACTGGCAGTGGTAACGTATTTTGCACCTTTAATTTACAAGTTTTATTTAGAAATCATATTTCGATAAATGGTAGATACCATTTTGGAAAGAAAATATATTAATTTATCTTCAAGTTTATACACATACATTTAATTTAAGCCATTATTGTATGTAGCCAGCTTCCCTCAGTTCTTTGAGTATGAAGGATATTTCTTTAATGTTCGAATAGTTTCCTGCACAAAGCGATCCATGTAGTAGTCGTAGCCTGTCAACCAATATGTTAGGATCTTCCCATGAGGTATAATCAATCTCTTCTGCTGCGTTCATCATCCTTGCATGTTTATAATAAATATTATTATCTCTGGTGTCTTTCGTTTTAACACCATCCTCAAGGTCACTTTCGTCATCGTGCCAGTGATTATCACAAGCTTGATCAGGATAATTTATTTTATTACGACGTTTCCATCGTTTTGGTCTCAAACCACCATCACAGTCTTAGCTCTTGCATGCTTTTGGTGCTTCAGCACAGTACTCAATCATGTCAACCTTAGATGTGTCAGCACAGTCTTCGTTCATGCCAGCTTCTGATGTGTCACCACAGTCTTCAATCATGTCAGCACCACAAACTTGATCAGGATAATTTATTTTATTACGTCGTTTCCATCGTTTTGGTATCAGACCGCCATCACAGTCTTCGATCTTGCCTGCTTTAGGTGCTTCAGTACAGTACTCAATCATGTCAGCCTCAGATGTGTCACCACAATTTTCAATCATGCCCGCTTCAGATGATTCATCAAAGTCTTCGACCTTGTAAGCTTCAGATGGTTCTCCATCTTTCTCATTTTCATGGAGACGACTATATATTGGAGTAAATATATTATTATTTCTAATGTGGTTACAACTTCCTTCGTTTGTTTTAAATTTTAAATTATTATCTTGATCTAGATCAGTAATTTTAGCATTAGCTTTTTCGCCTTCGTTCCTCTTCCGCGATGTTGTAGCCCAGTCTTCGTTATCTTTATTCATCTTAATTGTACAGTTCTTGTAATGTCTATCCAAGTAATATCTTCTACCAAAGGATTTCTGTCACTGACTGCAATGAAATGGTTTTTGACAAGGACCCAAATTACACTCGCTTCTCTCATGTCGTTTAGCATTCTTTCTCAAGGTAAACACCTTGCTACAGTATCTACAGTGATGACGTTTCGATACAGCAACAAATCCCGTTTCAGGATTCATATTAGTTACTGAGACTAATGCCAGATGCAAACTAAGAGTTTTAAATTAGATATATTACTTAAATAGATTTTTTTTAATTATTTCATCAGCGAGAATTAATTTATCTCATTCAAAGGTACTTGTTGCAAGTAGTTCTGCTTTTCAACAACAGATGTCGCTACATGTTACTTGCAGGTAAATAATATTTAGTTCTTTTATGCGGGATGCGGGATGCTCACTAACGATCGCAATAGAACGATGGCTTCGCTAGACTCCAAGGAGAAGGAAGTTCGTCCATCATGTTAGTGCTTCTTAGATTTCTCAGAGATAATTTGACTGAGTAATGATATCTATATTTTTAAATTTCCACCTGATAAAAATATTACAAGTGATGATTAAGTAGCAGAAGTTCACTAATTATATGCAACCTTGAATAAAAAATGATATGCTTCATTAAGTAAAAAAATCCTTCATGCAGAGATAAATTCTTCATTAGTAACCAGAAGCACTCGGAGAAAACCATCAGATGTCTAGTCAGGAATAATCAGAAGCACCCAGAGAAAACCATCAAAATATTGTCAAGAATAATCAGGAGCACACGGAGAAATCCACCATAATACTGTCAAGAATAAACTGGAGCACACGGAGAAAACCACCATAATATTGACAAGAATAATCGTAAGCACACGGAGAAAACCACCACAAGTTTTCTTTGATATCATAAAATTTTCAGGAAAAAATAATAATAAATAAAAATAAATTAATAAAAAAATTTAAAAAATAAAATAAAAAAATACATAAAATTCTGGCTTATACTAGAACTATATCTTTGTTCAACAATGAGAAGTTCACAAGCTAGCAGAATGTTAGTAATCATGCCAAGTTCGATAAGAAAAGTAATTGGCATCAGTTGGAACCAATTGAAGATGGAGCTCTTGGAACAATTGGAGCCTTTTGAAGCATTTGGAGCCTTTTGGAGCTGTTGGAGCCATTTGGAGCATTTGGAGCCATTTGGAGCATTTGGAGCTGTCAAGCATTTGGAGGTCGTTTGGAGCATTTGGAGCCATTTGGAGCTGTGTTAAGCATTTGGAGGCTGTTGGAGCCATTTGGAGCCATTTGGAGCATTTGTAGCCGTTTGGAGCATTTGGAGCCATTTGGAGCTGTCAAGCATTTGGAGCCTTTTTTTGGAGCTGTTGGAGCATTTGGAGCCTTTTGAAGCATTTGGAGCCTTTTGGAGACATTTGGAGCATTTGGAGCTGTTTGGAGCATTTGGAGCCATTTGGAGCATTTGGAGCCGTTTGGAGCATTTGGAGCCATTTGGAGCTGTTTTAAGCATTTGGAGGCAGTTGGAGCCATTTGGAGCCTGTTTGGAGCATATAGAGCTATTTGGAGCTGTGTTAAGCATTTGGAGGCTATTGGAGCATTTGGAGCCTTTTTTTGGAGCTGTTGGAGCATTTGGAGCCTTTTGAAGCATTTGGAGCCATTTGGAGCTGTCAAGCATTTGGAGGTTTTTGGAGCTGTTGGAGCCATTTGAAGACCGTTTGGAACATTTGGAGACATTTGGAGCCGTTTGGATCATTTGGAGCCATTTGGAGCTGTCAAGCATTTGGAGCATTTTTTGGAGCTGTTGAAGTATTTGGAGCCTTTTCAAGCATTTGGAGCCTTTTGGAGACATTTGGAGCATTTGGAGCCATTTGGAGCATTTGGAGCCGTTTTGAGCATTTGGAGCTGTCAAGCATTTGGAGCCTTTTGGAGACATTTGGAGCATTTGGAGCCGTTTGGAGCATTTGTGCCATTTGGAGACATTTGGAGGCAGTTGGAGCCATTTGGAGCCTGTTTGGAGCATTTGGAGCCATTTGGAGCTGTGTTAAGCATTTGGAGGCTATTGGAGCATTTGGAGCCTTTTTTTGGAGCTGTTGGAGCATTTGGAGCCTTTTGAAGCATTTGGAGCCATTTGGAGCTGTGTTAAGCATTTGGAGGCTGTTGGAGCCATTTGGAGCATTTGGAGCATTTGTAGCCGTTTGGAGCATTTGGAGCCATTTAGAGCTGTCAAGCATTTGGAGCCTTTTTTTGGAGCTGTTGGAGCATTTGGAGCCTTTTGAAGCATTTGGATCCTTTTGGAGACATTTGGAGCATTTGGAGCCGTTTGGAGCATTTGGAGCCATTTGGAGACATTTGGAGCATTTAGAGCCGTTTGGAGCATTTGTGCCATTTGGAGACATTTGGAGGCAGTTGGAGCCATTTGGAGCCTGTTTGGAGCATTTGGAGCCATTTGGAGCTGTGTTAAGCATTTGGAGGCTATTGGAGCATTTGGAGCCTTTTTTGGAGCTGTTGGAACATTTGGAGCCTTTTGAAGCATTTGGAGCCATTTGGAGCTGTCAAGCATTTGGAGGTTGTTGGAGCTGTTGGAGCCATTTGAAGACCGTTTGGAGCATTTGGAGCCATTTGGAGATAAGAAGTAGTCGTTGCACGTCTATGCAGGGCTAAATGTTTATAAGATTGCTGGCTTTCGCAAGTGATTCTGTAGTAGGATAGAAATTGTGTTATAAATATTATGTTTGTAAAAGACTTTGAGGTGTTTTATTTCTCGAACCTTACACTTTTCTGGTACTTTTTTAAAATTAAAGTTGATTTGTATCGGCCAGGGATCGAACCAAGGACCTTAGTCGATCTAATCAATCAATATATAGATTACAAATTTATTTAATGAATTTTGAACTTTTTCCCCGAATCTCTAGCATTACAATTACGAATTTCCAATATGGTGGTCTTGATGTCTGATAGGATAATGGTAGTATAGGATTTAAAGTCTCTTTAAGAATTTTGAACATGGTTTATTGAAATTATTATTTTTTATATAAAATTAAATGTTTTGCATCATTCAGGGATCGAACCAAGGACTGGAGCGGATCGAATCAATATGTAAGTTAATGAGTGATTTATTTAATGAATTTTGGATTTTTTCCCACTTTTATAGCTACATTATTACATGATTTCAAGATGGCTGTCGAATTTCAAGATGGCGGGGGCACCTCGGTAATAAATGATTACTGCACTGTAGCGGGTTAGAATAAAATTATCCAGATGTAAATGTACTCCATAATACAAGTACACACACAAGATGGTGTACTCCGGCAGGTGGTAGCTCCTGGTAGCATGTACTGAACATAAAATGTCGGATCCATGATGGTCGACAAGGACAAAGTCAAATTTCAAGGACAAAGTCAAATTTCAAGGTCAAGGTCGAATTTCAAGGTCAAGGTCAAATTTCAAGGTCAAGGTCAAATTTCAAGGTCAAATTTCAAGGTCAAGGTCAAAGTTCAAGGTCAAATTTCAAGGTAAAGGTCATATTTCAAGGCCAAGGTCAAAGTTCAAGGTCAAGGTCAAAGGTCAAGGTCAAGGTCAAAGTTCAAGGTCAAAGTTCAAGGTCAAGGACAAAGGTGTGGTGACTAGATACTTATACTAACATGGTATCAGCACACTCTAGCAGACGAAAACAAGATGATCTCCAGTGGGTGATTTCAAGATGGCGGTCGTCACGAAAAGTGCAACGGTGGTTTTAAGGTTTTTTTTATTATTTAATTAGGTTGATTAATTTTTTTAATGATTTTTAAATTTTTTCCCCGAATCTCTAGCATTAAAATTACGGATTTTCAAGATGGCGTCTAAATTTTAAGATGGCGACCATAACGATAGTTGCAACATTAATAGGATCCAATATGGTGGTCGTAACATAAAGTGTAACAATGGTATAGTACTCAACCAAGATGGCGGGTGTAACGAAATATGCAACATTTATATAATCCAAGATGGCGACCGTAACGATAACTGCAACAGTGGTTTTTAAGATTTTTATTATTTATTCGATTAAATAATTTTTTTAATGATTTTTAAAAATTTGCCCGATTTTCTAACATAAAAATTGCGGATTTTCAAGATGACGGACGTAACGAAAATTGCAACGGTGACGTCATCATCCTATAAATGGCTTAATGTTGGCTTGAGTTAAGGATGCTTAAGCCAGTTTTAGGAATTTTCAGCCGCTGGGATTTTTAAGGAATAAAACGGGAAATTTTCCCTCAAAACGGGAATTTTTCCCTCGAAAACTGGAAATTGTTTCTTAAAACGGGAAATTTTGAGTCATTTTGAGTCATTTTTGAGGAATTTTGAGGAATTTTGAGGATTTTTTGCCGCCGTGACGTCACAAATCCAAGATGGCGGACACCGACACCACCACCACAGCCTGAAGCCTGTTTCCGGACCGGCCAAACTATACTACTGTGCCATGTCGCTTGGTTTCCTGGCCCACACGTAAGCCAGATGATTTGCCATTTGTATTTTTTTGCAGTTTAATCAATGTGTAGAGTTAGTGTTTGCCCGAATAAGTAACATGTGCAATAAAATCCATTTTACCAGGCACTGTATATGCTTTCATCCTCCGACCACGTGTAGGCCTGTGTAGGGACTGAGGCTTGTGGGACACCTCAAGAGCCCATTGGCAACCGTCAGTCGTGTTTAGTGAGAAAGTGTACCGTCACTTAGAGCAGGCGTGCAGGTTAGAATGCAAGTACTAGAGAAGATTGCGAGCCGAGTTGTTTCACAAGCGATGTCATGGCCCTGAGATAGGAGTAGTTGGGTCCACAAGTCCAGTAAAACATGTGGTGGCGCCCTAAGCAAACAATCACAACACGCTTTAAGGAACAATCCCAGCGCGACAACAAGATTAAACCTCAATGGACAAGAAACCGAATAACAAATTTTAAGTCCAGTATTTTATGTGCACTAGTGTTGCAATTTAAAACGCATAATATGTTTACAACTGATGTAGTTATTCTAATATCCTCAAAATCAAAACTATAAAAAATATATATTGTATATATACGAAAAAGTATCCAATAACGCACATTGTCCCACTACGGATGTGTCCTGTTATGCTCATTGTACACGTTTGTGGCATATCTCTTCCACTCGAATGGAACAACCATTGATTAGAATTTTTTAATCATTTTTTGTTGTTGTTTGAATTATTAATATTATGTAATTTAACGATCGTCCATCGATTTTCAGCACAGTCGGTACGGTTATTTAAAAGTAATGTTGAATATTCAAATATGTTTTTAACGAACAATGGTGTTTTACAGTTACACATAATAATTCAAATTACACCCGGGATCTTTTGCACAATGTTTTAAAAAATATTGTAACCCATTATAAATAAGTTTGGTGTATTTGGGATGCGTATTTGTTATAAAATCTTGTTATAAAAACGAAATAATATATTACCCTACCATGCTGCTATCTACGGCGACGGACGCGAACCGAATGAATCGCGATATCTATCCCCTATCGCGGGAACCAGGCACTCCTTAATACATACTTTCCTTTGTTTATCACTAGGGGCGTTATTATTAATGAATTATAAATAAAATTTCGTGGCCGGGGCCACAATTGCATATCATTTTGAGCACTGGAAGACATAAAAACAAAAATATTCTCGACGGATTTTAATCTCTGGTTTTCATTGCTTATTACAACAAAAATTTCGGCAATAAAGGTAAATTATTTTTGCATTTTTGATTACTAGTTTAATTTCAAGTATTTATTCTTTTATTATTTAAAAAAGTATCATTTGTCTGCGAGTGCAGTAATAATAGGTTATGTTAGATATTTGATTGCAGTTTATTTATATGAAAACTTGTTCATAAATATATTTAAACGAAAAAATAATATAGTTTTCATTACTTATTACAACAATTTCGGCAAGAAAGGATAATTATTCTTGCATTTTAAAAATCTAATTACTAGTATAATTTCAAGTATTTATTCTTTTATTATTAAAATTAAAATAATTCAATTTTATTCATAACAGTATGCAATCATTTGATCAATGTTTTATTATGATGTCGTCACGTTAAACTATCGTCCGTAAACCGACTTTACAGACAACCAATTTTTTTTGTAGAGACTGTATAAAATAAAACCTTTTTACCCCAAACAAACTCACCCAGCAACTGACATAATTAATCATATAATAAAGACTTTCATCAATGGCCTTTAAACATACAGGTTTTAGGACCTCTTGATTGATCAGTGTGTATCTCGCTGCCATTAGGATATTTCTGACTGAGACCTTGTTGAGTGAGGAATGTGGACGGTGCACATTTAGAACACCAGCTTGAAAACATCATCACTTTGTTGTCTAACAGGCTGTGGAATAAGCAAAATAAAAAGTACTATCATAATAAATAATATAATGGATTTGCAAGTTAATGTGACCATTTATATCATAATGATGTTAATGGCATATGTTGTAACTTGAGGATTTTGTGAAGTATGTGCATGTAGCATATAGCAAGTAGTATGTGTGGTTCTTTAAATATTTTACAACTTACTGTAGGTAACCTAATCAAACTACCAGTTACATTCACCTTAGTTCCTAAAAGCTGCTACACTCCAGAAATACTGCAAATGTAAACATTTTTGTTGCCCGAAGAGCTTAACGATACAATAAAATATTTTGCATCATAAAAAAAATGATACATTAGTGTGATGAATAGCTAACTACTAGGTTAAAGGAAATTTTATTTTAGGAACAGTGAATGATTTTGATACATAAGTCCTGCCAAAAATTTACTAATGTTTGTTTAGCACAAAGCACAATGGTTAAGTTTTATAGGACCATAAAATGGTCTTGAACTATTGTTCAGATAAAAAATTTTATAAAAATTGCTATATAAAAATCGTGTTTACACAGATTAGCTTTGTTGATGTCGCTGGGGCTGATCCCGTTTGGCGTGGTTGAAGTCCCGGCTGCTAAGATGGTGGTTAGAGGGGGTTATAGCCTCGTGGCCTGGGGGATCTAGCCTAGTGCAGGTGTGTCACTCTCCCACTCAGAAACTGTCCTGGAGAGTACCACAAGTCCTCGTCGTGGAACGAGATGACGAACCTGAGAATTTTCCTCGCCGTGGTTGCGTCCCGCATCGGCCTAGGCGTCCGTCCACGAGCGTCCACGAGCACGCGCCTCCAGTGCGTCTGACGACTCCGCTGCCCACAGCAACACTCACTATACTGCTCCCGCGGCAGCTGCGTGACTTCTTGCGACTAGATCGCTTTCGCCACTCCCGTGATACTGCTCCTACACGATAATCCGAATCGCAAGATTATCTCTGCCCACACTCCTCACTTTTCCCCACACGCGCACATCGGGGCAAAGAGGTGGCAATGTGCAACAATAGTCTAAGCGACTGGCAGGAGCACTCGGGGCGACGTCAAATGCCCCCCCCTCAGCGAAGGTCATTTTGCCCATTGACACCTTGATCACACACACTCCATAACGAAGCACTCGGACACCTTGGAATCACTGATCAAGGGGCTCGGAGCATGAGTGGGGATCGTCTGCTGAGTAAAAGCACCTGGCCATCGGAAGTACTGAATACAGGCTGGGGCCCTACGTTGTCGAGTGTAACGGCAGGGTGCCACTGGGATTTCGAGTTCGTCCTGCTCAGGGTCACCACTAGTGGGCTGAGCCCCACCTCCAACTCCAACCTTACTAATAGGAACTATGATAACCCCCTCTGGGCCATCTGGATCACCGAGTAGTTCGGGTGATTGGCGGGTTCGGCGAGGGCGTACAATAGAGACAGTTTCCTCCATGATATCCTCGGGAAACTCCACTATCAGTGTCCTATTGGAGGCCGGGAAATTGGGGTCGAAAAAATCTCGGGCTGGTGTAACGATAGGCCCCCTGACCTGGAGTGGGACATTCGAATCGTCCTTACCATTGTGGTGACCTTCCCTGTACCTGACTGACAAGTCCCTGGGAAACAGCCTATCCATCAGCTGCTCTAGTTTTTGCAGTGTCATGCCGCCTCGCTCGATTTCCCGTGATGAACTGTTGGTGCCATAGGGCGGGTCCCTTTGGTAGGTTTTGGAATCGTATTCGAGGTACTGTCCCTCTGGAGGGCTCTATTCACAGCCGGTTTGGCTTCAATTGGGGAGGTATCGTTGGATTGGTTCGAGCGCCGAGAGTGTGTGGGTACTCCCGCTGGGTGATACTCGGAAGCCTCAGGATTGAAACCCGGCCTTGGAATTTTCTCTGACCTCTATGTTGGGGACTAGCTCTGCTCCCGAAATCTCGGTTGTGCTGTGCTGGTTCATTTCAGGTGCCTCAGGGGAAGTCTCTGTTGGAGTAGACTTAGGAGTTTCGGGGTTGATATCGGTATCATTGTCCCTTGGTAAAGTTCTCGTTTGCTTGGGTTATGGTGGGATCGGCTGATTTCGGTCGGGATTGGGGCGATCTCCCCTTGGTGCTGCTAGGGGTAGCTCAGGTGTTGTTGAGTCGTCGACTAGCCGCATAGGATCACGGTGGAGCTTGGCTGTCCTGCCATTGGCTGTCCTGACCAGGTAATTAGTCGTACCCAATCGAGCAATTACCCACCGAGGTTCAGACCACTTGGGTGCTAGGCCTGCACAGAATTTCCGCCTGCCAGCTGACAGATTATGCAACTTGATGTGGACCAACTGCCCGGGGGCAGGTTGGATGGGTTTCAGTAATGGATTGAGGGGTGTGACGAGCTTGAAAATGGGCTTGTAGCTGCTAGGCCTCGGCTTGCTGGGTCTCTATTGGGGCCAGGTCCTTGGTCCCGATGGCACCCAATTCGCCTGGCAGCGCTAGGTTACGGCCTTGCAGCATCTCGGCTTGGGAGTGGCCCATGACAACATTGGTCCTGCGCCGGATACAAGGATACAATATAAGAAAGTGGGGAGTTGGACATCCCACTTGGTATGGTTCCTCATCTAGGCGGATTTATAGTTGAGTCTTAATGTCTTGATTGCGCCTTTTTGTGGGATTTCCTTGTGGATGGTAGATGGGGATGGTGAAATGTGTGACTACTCACTGCCTACATGACACCCGCCAGTGACAGACCATGAATTGTACACCATTGTCTGTCAGGAGTACTCTGGGAAATCCATACCTTGGGAACACTTCCCGGTCCAACAGGGCGGCTACTGTTCCCGTATAAACATTCGCCACTGCAAATGCCTCTGTCCATCGTGAAAATACATCAGTAATTACCACGATGAACCACTTTCCCCTGGTGGTATGAGGGTAGGGGCCCATGATTTTAAGTGCTATGGTGTGGAATTGTGTGTCTGACTGCCTGGGCACCTGCTGTTCCACTCAGTTTGCCTTGCGCTGCTGGCAGCGCTGACACTTCCTCATGTAATTTTTGACATCTGCAGTAACTCCTGGCCAGTGAAAGACCCTGCTGACTTCCTGTAGATTTTTCTCTGCTCCAGGGTGTCCTGCAAGTTCATGAGCATGAAGGAAATGCAGTACGGCTGGTCGTGAAGCATAGGGCACGTGAATACGCCACCTGCTACTCCTGCCAGTGCCTCGTGTCTGGAGCGGCCACTCATAGCTGCACTGGTCTGGGACAAATCGAGCACCACACTCAGCAAGTCGGGCTCGCATAGTTGGGTCCTTCTGTTGAGCATCGCGTATGTGCGCAACTAGGTCGGCCATTGTGCCGATAGTGGTAAGAGATTCGGGTGCATTCGGCACACGCAAGGCATATGGCATGGCAGGTGGTGGTGCTGGTGTCTGAGTGGTAGTGTGGTGGTCCGACAGCAGAAGGTCGTCCCAGACCTCGCTGTCATGGAAGGTGGTGTCAGAGTCAGGATTTCTGGAAAGTTCGTCAGCCAGCTGATTTTCTCGGCCAGGGACATGCTCCACCATGAAAGCAAAATTTGAATCATCAGAGCCCATCTGGTGAATTTGACCTACCGCCCTGAGCAGAGTCCAGCCACTTGAGGCACTGGCTGTCTGTGCGGAAGGTGAAAGGGCGCCCCTCGAAGTGGTGTCAGTACCACTTGAGTGCCCACACCATTGCAAGGCACTCCTGCTCGTTGACATAGTATTTCCTCTCAGCCTGACCAAACTTTGCACTAACATATTCAATTACTCGGCACTGGCCATTTGCATCCAGCTGATACAGCACAGCACCAATATCATTCTAGCTGGCATCGGTCTGCACGAACAGGGGCTCGTCCGGTACCAGCCGAGACAGGGTGTGGCAGTTGTGGAAACGTTGTTTGACCAGCTCCAAGGCCTGGTCAGCGGCCTGCGTCCACCTGAATTTTTGTTTGGAGGAGAGTAGGTCGGTCATGGGTGCCGTGATTGTGGCAAAATTGGGAATGAAGGACATCAGCCAATTCAACTTCCCCATGAGTTTCTGGAGCTGTTTCCATGTCCGGGGCACAGCTTGCTCTCGATAGAGACAGCTGATTGGGCAGTGGGCGGCAACCATCGGCACTGACTACGAGCCCCAGGAACTCAATTCTGCCATCCCAATGTGGCACTTCTGTGGGGCGCAGGTGAGCCCATGCTGGCGACCCATTCAAGGACCAGGGCGAGAGGGTGCGCATGGTACTTCCACGAATGTGACCAGATGATCACATCATCCAGGTAGGCCATGACAAACTTGCCAATGTAGCCATCAAGGACATGGACCATCATGGTCTGGAAGGTCGCAGGGGTGTCCATCAGCCCAAACGGCATTGCGCAGTACTGGAAGTGCCGGCCATCAGGGGCTGTGAATGCAGTCTTGGGGCTGTCAAAGGGTCATACTGGCACCTGCCAGTACCCCGACTTGAGGTCCAGAGTAGTGAAAATGGAAGCATATCCAAGCCCAGCTAGGGCATCAGTTATACTAATAAGAGGTGGTGGTGCCAGAATAGTGAGACTGTTTATGGGCCTAAAATTAACACAGAACCTCAGAGTCCCATCCTTTTTGATAGCCATGACGATGTGGGAGGAGCTTGGCTCGATGACTCCACTCTCCAACATTTCCTCGATCTGCAGCTGTATGGCCTCCTGCTCTCGCGGCCCGAACTCGAGCACTTTTTCAAAGGGAGGTGTGTGAGGCACGAGAGGGATGCTGTGTTAGGTGATGGTTGTCCTCCAAAGCCGGTCTGCTGCTGCAAATACCTGTGGATGATTTCTAAGTGTCGTATTAATACATGGCAAATGTTCTGCTGAAATGCCATGACAGAGCTCATCCAAACTTATGACATGGCTGGGTGGGGAAGGGGGTGACCGATGGAGCCTGTACACTGTCCAGCGGCCACGTGTACCCAGGTGCATATACCTGGCCTCGATTGTTGCATCCACCTGAGCCAGCCAGGGAGCTCCCAGGATCAGCTCCTCTCGCAGGCAGTGCACTACTAGAGTGTCTGTCTGACTCACATCGTCCCTGATGTTGAGTGTTACCTGGGCGCACCCGGACGCAGGCACGCTAGTTCCCTTGGTGGCCAGTAACATGGTCTCCGCAGTACATGCTGTCATCTCCACCTCTGGGACAAGGTGGGCCGCGATGTAGGTCCTGCTCGCGGCAATGTCCACCAATGCCTCCAGGTCCTGCCCATTCACACGGACAGGAATCCGGAGAAGCTCGCATGCATCGGGGCCCAAGTGCCCGAGTCAGGGTGGTGCCTCCCATGGTCGAGCAGCTGAGACAGGGCTCGCCAAGGCTATGGTGTGGGCATGGGAGCTCGCTGGTGACTCGCGATGAGGCCCATTGTGGCTGTGCGGGCCAGCCCCACAGACTTCAGGTGGGCGAGGTGGCTGAAAATGGGTTGGGGCTGGGCGAGAGTTCAGGGGGTGTTGGCCAGCTCTGTCACCACAACCTATCGGCCGTTTCCCAGCAGCGCCGACTCCCAAATGACGGCCCTGGTTGGACACTCAGCATGCATGTGATATGACTCTGTCTGGCAGTACCTGCAACGGGTTGGTCGCTCTTCCCGGGCGTCCTCTCTGTCGCCGCGATGCTCTTCTTGTCGTGGTTTTATCCAGGATCGGCCTGGTGAACCTGGTTGCGTAGCACCACGACCTGGTGCTGATGCTGCCGATGTCGTCGATCATTGGGGTGACGGGGAACACGACATATGGTGCCACCGCCAAGGCGTCCTCTGGTGGTATGACAGCTGGTGGCACAGCTGCTTTTAGTGTTCGGGGTAGTTCATGCACTGGTTGTGCTGCTAGCAGGTCCTGCTCTACATCACGTGCCACTGCCAGGAATGTCTCAAAGTCATTATAGGAAGTACCCCACAAAAAAACCACAACTCTGGTCTCAGCAATTCGACAACGATGGGTAGTACATCGCTCACTCTTCCTCCCATTGCCAGGTGTCGGTGTAGCTGCACCTTGTCGTAAATGAATGCCTCCAATGCTTCTCCAGGCGCCTGTGCGCGGAAAAATAGTGTTTGTTGACAGCGCGCGCATGCGCGGGGTTCATCAAAATGCTCCTCTAATCGCGTTGCAAATTCGTTCCATAAATAATCTCCTGACTGTGCCCACCAGGTATGCGCATCGCCGCGCAGTCGCTCACTGACGTGCTCTACCCATTCGCACACTGGTATAGAATGCCGAGTGAGCTTGTCGCGACAGACGCAGATGAATACTTGCGGATTATCATGAGCTTGACACGCATACTCCGGTAAAGTTAATCCACTGCCACCTGTGCAGAGAACAACTACTGGTTGCTTGACTGCGGTATTAATTGCTCGTTCATCACACGCAGTACACAGAAACAATCCATCATGGAAGCACAGGAATTCGCGTGCATTCGTGCATGCGCTGTGTTTTCTTAGTCCCCACTCGTGGCAAACAGCTGTCTCGTCTAACTCTCCCTGACAATGCACTGCCCCGCATACTAGTGTTTCGCGTCCTACACCACTGGCTAACTGTTCGGTTTTTAGGTCCAGTTGTGACGCATCCTGAAGACCAGCATAACTGTCCATTATTGTCCTACCGGCACTTAATTCGGTAGCTGTATCGCCCGCCTCCTCGATGTCGACAGCTATGTGCGTGCTGCACGCGGCCATATCCGCGGCTGTCCAGTCCGAGCGGCGGCTGGGTTGCGCCGATGGCGAGGCGCGGACAGGCAGGGGTAGCTACTCCTCATCCCCAGCGACAATGTGTCCCATGTCCGCTCGCTTCTCACCCAGCGGAAGACGCGACATCGTGTGGTTCGCACGATATCGCAGTGCCAGGAAAGTCCGGTTACACTCGCGGGGGGTTGGGGAGAGAAAAACAATACTCATGAGACGCGATGTTGTAACACAATACTGTTTATCCCAACATGTCGGCGTTAATCTTATCTTCACTTGGGTTTTATGCGGGCGAACCTCGGCGAGTCGGCGGCAACTTGATCCCGGTGTGAGACGCGCTGACACCTAATCTTTCTCACCCGCCTTATTTCGCCTCGGCGCGGCATACTTCTGTTCTTACCGTGTCGCCCTGTTTCAGAATTACGATTATAAAAAAATTTTGAAATATAGAAACTTTGAAAACTTGAAACTAAGAAAATTTTAAAATGACTCGAAGGCCACTTGGCGCCAATTTGATGTTTGTGGGGCTGATCCCGTTTGCGTGGTTGAAGACCCAGCTGCTCAGATGGGCAGTAGAGGGGGTTATAGCCTCGTGGCCTGGGGGATCTAGCCTAGTGCAGGTGTGTCACTCTCCCACTCAGAAACTGTCCTGGAGAGTACCACAAGTCCTCGTCGTGGAACGAAATGACGAACCTGAGAAGTTTCCTCGCCGTGGTTGCATCCCGCATCGGGCGAGGCGTCCGTCCGCGAGCGTCCGCGAGCACGCGTCTCCAGTGCGTCTGACGACTCCGCTGCCCACAGCAACCATCACTATACTGCTCCCGTGGCAGCTGTGTGACTTATCGCGACGTGATCGCTTTCGCCACTCGCGCGATACTGCTCCTACACGATAATCTGGCTCACAAAATTATCTCTGCCCACGCTCCCCACACTACTTACTTTTCCCCATGCGCGTACATCGTGGCAAAGAAGTGGCAAAGTGCAACAACGGTTTAAGCGACTGGGAGGAGCACTGGGGGCGACGTCAATGACATCTCCAAAAAGTCATTTGATGACACTAGAACCTAACTCATAAAGAAGCTAACACATAATAGTTAATATAATACTTCAGCTTTTGTAAAATATTTTTTCTGATGGTGATATAAAAGGCTTATGTAATACATTAGTATTAAATTTGCTAGTATTGTAAGTAGCATCTTGGCATCTACCAACTTGAAAAGTATTTAAGATTTAAAACAATAAGTTGAGCCTTATTTATTATGTAAAAACAGAACAGTAACAGATTTTGACTAAAGAACATACTGTAATTTTTCAAAATTTATCTTATTTGAAATACTTGTATTTAAAATGCAAATACAAAATACAAAATATTAATTTAAATTTATACTTAAATACCTTTTTTTAAAGTATTTTGTATTTTATTTGAAATACTTTTCGAAATGTATTTTATATTTTTTGTCAAATATAAAATACTTTTTTACTGGTAAGTTTCAAAAGGATTACCACTCAAATTTTCAAGTGAATGGGTAAACGATTAAGCAAATGGCCACTAGAGGCGCTGGAACTTTGAAAGTCTATGTGCAAAATGTAAGTTAAAACAATATGAACGTTATTATCTGTGAAACATGATGCTATACTTCGCTTTTTAACGAGATTGGCTTCGATTTTGTTTCGATTACTTTTTTTTTTACGCCGTTAATAGTGTTTGCTATCAAACATATAGAGTTGGATTTGGTGTTCTACTGTTATATTAATCAGTGATTACTTGGTCAATATCAATGGTGTTGTGAATTGAATGCAAAATGTTAGTACTTAAACATTAACTCAAGAAGTTCATACGAAATCTGAGGTTAAAGATAAAGGTTTCTAAAGTTTCTAAATATGTCTAAATTAGTAGGTAACGACAATAATATACACATATTACCTAACCTATTTTTGTTTGGTTTGCCAGCAGTAACTAACATTAAATAATTAATTTTAGATGATTGTTTAAACACCAAGCCGATTTTTGTTATTTGACACGGCTTATTTCTTTTGTTTATTTAAATTAATTAATGTTAGCTAGCCCCAAAACCTGTAAAAGGTGATCAATTCTTATTTTATTCTCTTTTTCAGATATGACCATAACCTCAATTATCCAAGCAGTCCCGGAGGCCGGTGCGTCTGGGGCGTACGTCGGACCAGGTATTGCTCCTGGTGTCGTCGAGTGTCCTCGCGTCGATCGTCTACAGTCGCTTCGTGAGAGTCGGTGAGTGCTCGCACTTCCCCGGGCAGGGCAAGGTTTCGGCCCCGCAACAGTTCGGCGGGGGAGTGGCCCGTGACTACGTTCGTCCTGCGGCGCATGCAATACAGCAACATCGGCAGGTGCAGGTCCCACTTGGTATGGTCCTCGTCCAACCGGATGCGAAGCTGAGTTTTTATGTCCTGATTCCGCCTTTTGGTCGGATTCGCGCATGGATGGTAAGTGAGCGTGGTGTGATGCTCCACCCCCATCGCTCGCAGGACATTCGCCAGTGTCTCTCCGTGAACTGCACCCCGTTGTCCCTCAGGAGGACCACGTGGTACCAGTTTTACAGGAAGAACTCTTGCTCGTGCAGGGCAATCACAGTGCCGGCCTTCACGTTTGGTACCGCGAATGATTCTGCCCATAGGGTGAAGACGTCCGTGACCACCACGATAAAACTCCGGCAGCGGGATGTACGAGGATATGTCCCCATAATAAACACCGCCACAGTGTGGAAGAGATCTCAGAGCCGCCGTGGGACCTATTGCTCCGTACCGTCGGGATGCCTGGACTGCTGCTCCTGGCAGCTTTGGCAGGTTCTTACGTAGCGCCGTACCTCTGCCGCGTTGCCAGGCCAGTGGAACGTTCGCTGAACCTCACGTAGTGTCTGCTCCGCACCCGGGTGTCCCGTCAGGGGGTGGTCATGCAGGTAACCCAATACCCATTGCCTGGCCTCTGGCAGCATGTGAGTCTGCCACCTGCTCGACCTGTGAGCCTCCATGGTCTGGAGCACACCATTAAGACTCCGGCAGCCTGGCACCACTTTTTCTTCACACTCCATCTGCCAGGATTGGGTGTCAGTGTCACGGAGCTGCACTGCCTGGACTCACAAAAGCATTTCTGTCATTGTCTCTGGTCGAGCATCTGGCCCAGGAGCAGTGGAGTTGGACAGTGAGTACATCGCGTACGGCCACGGTCCCGAGTCCTCGACAACGGGCTCGCACTCCGGGAGGAGCACCTCCTCCCAGCCCTGATTATCGCGGAACTCACTCATGGGGTCCGGATTCTGGGACAGCTCATCGGCCAGCTGATTCTCCCGTCCCGGGATGTGTTTGACTGTGGACGAGAATTCCTGAATCAGCATGGCCCAGCAAGTAAACTTGGACTTCTGGCCCTGAGTGGAGTCCAGCCAGCGGAGGCACTGGCTGTCAGTTCTCAGCGTGAATGAGCATCCCTCGATGTGGTGCCGGTAACACTACAGGGCCCAGACCACTGCAAGGCACTTCTGCTCATTCAAGTATTACATCTACTCAGCCTGGCCAAACTTTGCACTGGCGTACTCGATCACACATCTCACTCCGTCGTCGTCCACCTGGTACAAGACCACACCCATCCCCCCTCCTGAATCACATCTGTCTGGACGAAGACGAGATAGTCGGGGACCAGACGCGACAGCATGTGACAGTTCTTGAACCAGTCCTTAACCTGGTACAGAGCCTCGTCCGTGGCGGGTGTCCATCGGAACTTGGTCTTCGGCGACAACAGATCTGTCATCGCGGCCATGACCGTGGCGAAGTCAGGGATGAAGGACCGCAGCCAGTTAAGCAGGCCCAGAAGCTTCTGGAGCTGCTTCCTGGTCCTCGGCATCCACTTACCCTCGAAAAGCCTTAGCTGCTCGGGGCGGGACGACAACCTTCCGTCGTCACTATCTGTCCTAGGAACTCAATCTCTGTGGCCCCGATGTGACATTTTTTGGGAGCAAAAGTCAGTCCATGTCTGGCCATCCTCTCCAGGACCAGTGCCAGGTGGTGCGCGTGGTCCTCCCACGACCTGGACCGGACAATGATATCGTCCAAACAGGCACTGGCGAATACGCCAATGTACCCATCTAGAAAATGCACCATCAGGGCCTCGAACGTGGCAGGAGCATCCACAAGACCAAAAGGCATGGTGCAGAACTGGTATCGCCAACCGTCTGGCGCAGTGAACGCCGTTTTCGGATGGTCAGCGGGGCATAACGGAACCTGCCAGTAGCTTGACTTCAGGTCAAGAGTCGTGAAAATTGTCGCATCCCCCAGTCTGGCGAAAGTGTCCATAATGTTGACTTGCGGGGTAGGGCGGGAATAGTCAGTATGTTTATCGCTTTGAAGTTTACGCAAAAGCGTAAACTCCCATTCTTTTTGGTGGCCAACACCACCCTCGATTTGTATAGAGAGGTACTGGGTTCTATCACCCTGTCGCGCAACATTTCGTCTACCTGGGTCTGAATGGCCTTGCACTCTCGGGGCCCGAACCCGTGCACCTTCTCAAAAGGCAGGAAGTGCGATACCATGAGTATTCGGTGTTCCGTCATAGTCGTGCATCTTAACCGGTCCACGGCCGCAAATACCTGAGGTTGGGATGCGAGGACACTGTTGATGGGGTCAACATGCTCTGCTGGGACGTTGTGCCTGAAGTCCTCCAGGCGGATGACCGACTGAGGAGTACTAGGAGGAGTCTGGTATACGCTGTACA
This sequence comes from Bacillus rossius redtenbacheri, assembly GCF_032445375.1. Lineage (NCBI taxonomy): Eukaryota > Metazoa > Arthropoda > Insecta > Phasmatodea > Bacillidae > Bacillus > Bacillus rossius. The sequence continues at coordinate 35,221,263 of NC_086331.1, read as the reverse complement.
TGGTCCAACGACCACATGTGCCGAAGTGCATCCACCCAGCTCGTACCTGCACGGCTGTGTCGACCTTGTGCAGCCACAATGCTCACAAGGATCAGTCCTTCGTGCAGGTCGGGGACCACCCAGGCATCGATTTGACTAACATGACAAACAATGTTCAGTGTTACCTGGATGGTTCCCTTGCTGTCACACTGGCGTCCTTGGTGGCAAGCAACACCAGCTTCGGACACGGGAGCACCACCTCCCCTGCCACCAGATAGGCTGCGATGTAGGACCAGCTGGCAGCAGTGTCCACCAAGGCCAGCATCTCCCGCCCGTAGGCGCGGACAGGTATCTGCAGCAGCTCCGGCACCTCGGGTCCGACCCGTCCCAGATGGGCAGCTGTCTGGTACACTCGTCCCAGCCTCCGGGCCGTCCGGGCATTGGGGACCCAAGGATAACTCGCCTGACCGCTCTGGAGTCGGCATGCTGTCATTCTGGTAGCCCACCCCGCCGGCCTCAGGCCGACGGAGTGAAAGGTCCAGTTCTGGGATGACTGCTGTCGGGGTCACCGGAGTCGGGCTGGCACCCAACTGTCCCAACGGCGACCCGGGCACGGGAACATCTGACTTGCAGCGTACCCGACTCTCGCCGCCACCCGACGGCAAACGTGACGTTGGAGGACTCGACGCGGGTCGTGGTAGAGTCCTCTCTGTTACTGGATCTGCTGGTAGTTGATGGATCAGGAGGCGGTGCCCAGCTGTCTGTCCGCCCCCATTTGCGCGTTTCCCGCTTGCAGGCTGCTCATATCGCGCTCCTTCCCGCACGGCCTTGGTGGGGCACAGGCGATGCCAGTGGTAGACCTCCAGGCAAAAACGGCATCGCGGCGGGTGCTCTTCCTTGCCTCCCACTTCCTGCACTCCCATAGGCCATGCTTCCACCCTTCTGTGTCGGCCCCCTTTTACTGGGAACCGCCCGGGATGTCCTCCGACGTCGCTCAGGTCAAGCAACTTTCGGTGACCCACACAGTTGGTGAACTTCACCACTGCTATGTCGTAGTTCGGAACTTCAGTGAGAGTCAACCCTCTTTACCCCGATGGGACCTGTGGAACCTGTACGCCCCTGGGTGCTGTCCTTCACTGCATCAGGTTATGCTCGACTATGCGGGCGAGGGCCATAATCTCCTCCGCGCCTCGCCCGACTGCCGTCCTCATGAAGGGGCGAAACTCCAGCAACAGTTGTTCGACGACGGTCGGTAATGCCATGCTCATGTCCCCGCTTGTCCCAATCGTCTGAACCGGCACAGCTTCTCATAGATGAAGTGCTCTGCGCTCTCTTTCTCGCTCTGCGTCCGGCAGTAAAAGGTTCTCTGGCACACCGCGCGCCTGATAATTGTCGTACCGAGCCTCTACTTGTCAAAGTCCCCCCAATCAGAGTTATAGACCCCAGCCATCGACCACCAGTCCCTCGCATCACCGCGGAGCTGTCCGATCACCCGCGACGCCCTCTCGGCCCGTCGCACTCTGTACAGTTTCAAAAGGTGCTCGCACTCCCGCACAAACTCTCGCAGGTCCACATTGTCACTCCCCAAGAACACCGGCAATACGAATGGTGCACTCACGTACTGCAAGACTGGCCTCTTAATATCCTCGCGCCTGTCACCCCGGACACATTGCCTGTCGTGACCTCTCACGTCCATAATGTGAACACACTTGGCTTCGCCGCTCACCCCACACACCATGTCCATCAAATCACCCTTTCCAATGTCCTTTTCATAGCCTATCTCCGTCTCAAAATTTATCTGAATGTCCATATCCTGCTCAACTTTAGCCCCCGCCATCATTGTCAGCGGCGCTACTGACACGGAAAGAAATTTTAGCCGATCGGTAATACAATCCACGCTTAACACGCGGTGTTATCGCGCGCAGACGATCCTTGCCATGCCACCGTCTCTGGTTCGCGTCGCTCCCACGTCGCATGGCCGCACCTGCTTCCTATCCGCGCCCGAGCGTGAGCGATCCGATCCAGCCCCCGCGTCACCGTTCACGCGCATACCGCCCACCAGGGCCGCAACTAAGGGGGGGCAAGCGGGGCATACGCCCCGGGCGCAAAGCTGTGGGGGCGCCGAAATCGCCTGCATTGTAATTCCTACTACAACTGGTAACTGGTAAACAGGTTTTTTAACTTGCACGCCAGGAATGTCTTATCTGATTTACATTATAACGTCTCAACATAGTTACAGTAGCACAGAAACTGTTACATGTAGGTATGGAAAATGCTTCAATAGCACCATTTTTCCGTGGGAGGGCCCCCGGACCCCCCGCTTTATTGGTGTGGTATGTGCAAAAAAAGAGGGGGGGGGGCGCATGAATCTATTCATGTCCCGGGTGCCAGAGACTCTAGTTGCGGCCCTGCCGCCCACTATGTATTCTGGCCACACTAGTTGGGCGCCATATGTTGTCGTACTGGCCCTACGTCTCCCGGTCCCCGACGAAGCTCGCCCTGTGAAAGTCGTTTTGCCCGAGTAGCTCCAGCCGGAGAGTAGCGAGTTCAGGCCTAACGTGGTTGGGACCGGAATATGTGGGTCAGGGAGAGGAATTAAGGAGAGGTTGGGGACATTGATGTAGGCAGTGGAAAATACATCTCGCTCAGATCTGAAGACGAGATTTATTAATAGCAAGTTTTCCTATTTGTGAACTGGCCTACCACGTCAAGAGATAGACGTTTCTTCCATCCCGCGACCCGGACTTCTAGATTATGAACAGAAAACAATCGCGGTGCAGTAGAGTAGCCGATGACTACCCCGTGGTACACGAAGCTAATCGCGGTAGCCCGACAGTGCGTAAACGTACACGAGACATGTGTTTGCTCGCGGAGCGGAGCGGTGCAGGTCTGCTACACGCGGCATCTAGATAGCGACTTAGCTCTCCACTCTCCCGCGCGTGCTGCTACAAATGGGGGGCGGAGAGGGGAAGGTGGCACAGGAGACAATGTGCTCACTGCAGGCCAGGAAGCAGGTCTAGATACAAATTACACAAGCACTGAATAACAATATAAGATTAATTACAAAATAGGCGTACATGAGTATTCAGATATGTGGATGTCCGTGAGTGGTCCTTATAACATAACATAGGGCACACATGGGGCATCCCTGGCCTTTCACTGCACTGTTCTGCACAAGTGGGGAAGGTGTCTCCCTTAGGCACGCGGCGGTGGACAGGTACATCCTCTACATCTAGGAGGGCACGACGACTGTCGTCAATATATTTGGTAAGATTAACTGACGTGTCTCGGCAACAGTGTCCGGTGCTGGAGTGGCTTGAGATGGGGGGCTGTAAAACCCCCAGGGTGTGACATCCTCAGTCGTTACTGCCGAACAGTTCCTGTAGTCGGGTAGTCAGCCGGGCAGAGAGGGGCTGCGGCCTCGGGTCGCAAAGTGGGTCGCAGGCTTAGTAGGTCGCTGGAGGTCGGTGTGCTGGAGGGGTGGGGATTTAGACCAGAATTAGGGTTTAATGGGCGAGAGAAAGGTTGGAGGTGTGGGAAGAGCGAGGACCTGGTTGGGGAAGAGTCTGGAGAGTAAAGGACAAAGGAGAACTGGTAGGAATGAATGGGGAGGTAGGCAGGGCTCCACTCGACCAAAAGCGGTTGGCTGGTGAATAACCCTGCTGGTATGCTGGCAGCTGCTCCTCCTTGTCTCTCGGATTTTGGCGCTTTCGGAGATGTCTGCTACCTGCCCTCTTGCTAGGCACGGGAACAAGGAAGAGGAGGGGGAAAAAAGCCCTAGAGCATAATCCTCGAAAAACTGCTCCAGGAGGAAGGTTCTAGAGCGTTATCCTCGAAAGGCTGCCCCAGGGGAAGAGGGATGCTAGAAGCATAATCCCGAGGGCCGCTCCAGCGAAGAACTCCAGTGTGTAATCCCGAAGGCCGCTCCGGAGGAAGGAGAGAGAGTGTGAGAGAGGAGAGGAGAGCAGAAAGCACCTCACCAAATTATAGACACCTGCTTTTTTTGGCCTGCCTTCATTAGTCCGAGGCATGTTATGTCTAAGACTAAAGGTTGATAGGATTGTCAGTCATTCCCACCAGGTATGGTGCTACTGTCTGTATAAGTAGTTGGAGAAATCTTTTATTAATTCATTGGGGCCATTTTTCATTGGTTATAGTGTTCGCCCTATTTTACACTACATTCCTGTGTGTCACGTGTCTTGATGAGTGGAAAAAACCGAAGGTCTCGGCATAAAAAAACCCACTGACATCGTGCCGAGTTCTTGGAGGCTTGTTCAGTGCCAATCTTCTAGTCGTGGAGATGAACCTGGTATTCTTCTTGGAGGTGGTCTGCTGTAAACGGAGCAATGATACTGCGGGGTATAGGTACGGCTAAAGCCCGGATGAGGGGATTGTGGTGGGCAGGAAGTCGGATGGCGAAGCGGTCGACTTGATGGTGAAGGTAATAGGGAAGGCACTGGATGTTCGCTTCTTCTTTTAACAAAATGCGCAGAGGAGTTAGCCGGGGCAGTCCGAGGAGAAGCCGAAGTGCCAGGTAGAAAGCAACGTAGAGAGGGCGAAAGGCAGTTCTCCTAGTGGTAGTCCCAATGGGGGCAGAGTAAGAAAGAAGTGGTACAAAGTACAGCAGAAGAAGGTTCACTCGTAGTGGCAACGGTAGTGGCGTGCCAGGCTTGAGTACCGGGGCGAGGGTGTGGAGGGCGCCCTTCGCCTTACCACTTGCGATCTTGATGTGGGTGTGGTAGACTAGATGTGAGTCCAGCATGACTCCTAAGTATCTGGCAAAGAATGTCAGCACCACCGAGTGTAATCTGTTGCATGTTGTCATCTTGTAGGCGACAGAAATACACAGCTAGTGTCTTGCTTGTGTTGAGTGTGATGCCAATGGATGTAAAGAAGCGACTGATGGTCCCGAAGGTGCTGCGTAGGCGATGACTAAGTTGCTCATCCGTGTAGCTGCGCACGATCAAGGCCATGTCGTCTGCATACAACGTGATTGTCGTGAACCTCGGTACAGGGATGAGGCGAATGAAAGAGAAAATAGGAGCGGGCTGAAAAATGATCCTTGTGGGATCCCGGCAGCTATGGGGCGCAGTCGAGAGACGCAGTCCTCCACTCGAACGCAAAAGGTTTGGCCATTGAGGCAAGAATGAAGAAGTCTTAGGAAGGCGAGGGGAATGGCTGCCGCCATCAGATTCGCGATGAGGACGCCGTGGTGAACGGAATAAAACTCATGCTTGAGGTCCAGAAGCACTAAGCCGCACCGTTGCTGTTTGTTGAAGACAGTACGCATAACTCTGGTCCAACGAGCGAGAACATGGGTCGTTGAGTGGTTGGGCCTGAAGCCAAACTGAAAGTTTGGCAGTAAGTGTTTCTCTTGCACCACGGTGGAAAGAAGATTGTAGAGAATCTGTTCGGCGATCTTCGAGAGACACAAGAGAAGGGATATCGGTCTATAAGAGTCCGGTAGATCCGGGGGTTTGCCTCATTAAGGATTGGCACAACAACAGCAGGCTTCCACGCAGCGAGGTACACTGCGAGCAATATCATGCTGTTCAAGAGTTTCGTGAGGTACCGTAAAATGGGGTGAATAGATACACGTTCAGAGGTAAAGCACTGTGTACATTCTTCATTACAACCAGAAGGAAAATAACAATTAGGCTAAAACTTGGTTCTACACTAGGAGTGTTCAATAAAGTATACAGAAAGTTTTTATGACATTAATTTATAATAAAAAAAATTAAATATTTGTTGTATCTATTCACCCCTTGGTAGGGGTCAATAGCTGCACACATGTTAAATGCAAAATGTAGCTATTGGGCAGGTTTGAGGGGTCAATAGCTACATATTTGGTGTTATAAAATTATATCATAAGGACTTAACTTAAATAATGTTTAACTTATGTGTAACTAAATTACGTTACATTTAACTTCATGTCAACGTGTAGCATTTGGTATTTTAACTGTGTTTACACATTAATGTTAAATTTGAAGAGACCTTTGCCATAATTATTTGGTGAGTTCACTGCCCTAAAAACTTGGTGAAAACTGAACTGGCAAATGTCAGGAACATCTGGGTATCGGTACACATAGCCATTGAAGTCTCTCGTTGGTTTTGCACGAAGAATTGAGCCGCAAAGTGGGTTGAGTTCCAAAACTTTTCCTATGAACTGTCGCGGCTTGGATGTTCCTGGCTTGTTCTGTCCAGTGGGAAATTCAACAAGCAGCCAGTCGTTCACACTAATGTTTCTTTCTTCAATTTTATGAAAATATGATGCTGAAGGCTTGTTCCGGGATGTGCCATTTTTATGTTTCATGTCTAGTAAAGGCATGGTGTTATGAGAATCACCATAACTAGAGTTTAGCAAATCATGATCAGGCATTTCATCTTCAGACATGCCACCTACACTCATTATCCGGTTGGTTGTGGGACAGCCCTAGTGGCGGTGTGGCATTAAAATCCTCCATCCAAAGAACACGCTGGTCCAGGTGCCCGATGGATTGCATGTCCGCGATGGGAAACCGATGCCCCGGGTGGTATGTATGCTGCGACAACAATTGTCGGATTGTACACATCCTGCAGGCGGATGGCAAATGCCTCGACGGTGTTCAGAGGAGGCAGCCGAATTGCATGTCATCGGAGAGAGGAACGCACGAGTAGTGCGACCCCACCCCATTGGTCAATATGGTCCTTGCGATAGATGGTGTAGCCAGGAAGTGACACAGTCGATGTTGTGGGGTGAGCCATGTCTCGGGGAGGGCTACGATGTCGGGGTGACGAGTTTGTAGCAGTTCGAGAAGATCCCTCATCTTACAATCGAGAGGGTACATGTTCCAGGTGGCGACCTTAAGCCATGTTGCCATCAAATAACAAACACAGCACTTCGAACAAGATCTGGAATTTCTCGCTGGTGGTACGTGCACTGTGCAGGCGGTGGACTGCCGCCCTCACAATGGGTAAGAACACACGGAAAGTGTCTAGTAGTCGACGCAGTTCCTGCATGAAGGTAAACATGTCGGAAATCGGAGCAGTAGTCGATTGAGTATTGTCAAGAGTAGGTACATTGCTGGTCTGCCGAAGGTTAATGGCAAATGTCTTCGGAGACTCTAGACAGGAAGTCGATGGAGGTTATTGCACCACAGGAGACTCAGGTGGCGGAGGTCCCTGGACCGTGGTTCGAGAACGCGATGAAGTGCGAGGTGGCAGAGGTTAGGGAATGAAGCAGATGGTATGATCGGAAAATCTGAGGTCTTAAAGATAGGAGCTTGGGAGCTCGACACAAGTGGCGGTGCCTTAATGCTCGCCTGTTTCCAAGCTTGTCTTCGAGGGCACAACTGTGAACCACCTACATGAGGGCCCTCGCAGTTAGGAAACTTAGGGGTGCAGTCTGGCAGGTGAGGATAGTCCTTGCTAAGGTGGGATTCGGCACACTTCATACATTGAGGTGTCCTGTAGCAGGCCCGGGCTGAGTGACCATACCGCTGACAGTTGAAGCATTGAGTAGGACCGTTTGGTGTGTAGCTCTCCGCTTTCACCAGAAAGGGGCCGATGTGGCGATTGGCGTGGAGTTCTCGTTCCTATGTGCGGCCCTCAAGGGCTATCAAGTAGAGCGGCATGTATCCTGGCGAACGGGTGATTTTGCGGTCACACAGTTTCCGGATCTTGGCATCGTGGAAGCTTTGGGAGGCCAGACTATCTGCAATGTCTTGAGTGTCGAGTCCTTGGGGCAGCCGAAATAATGCCTTCGCATTGCGGGCTGACATCATTGGATAGGTAAAGGGTTCCATCTCCTTATCAATAAGAAGCCGAAGAAGTGATGTGTGAACTGCAGGTGTAGAGGGGTCGAATTGGATCTTGTGCCCTGCTTGGTACACTTGATAAGTTCCCGACTGTTGCTCCAAAAAGCGAAGGAAAACCATGGGCTTGTCGCCCAGTGACCCGCGACAGTAGATCGAGGGAATTTTCGGTGGCCGAGAAGGATGGTGGTCGGTGGAATAGGGTCAAGACGAGTAGGGTTCTCGGTGCGAATAGGGCCAAGATTACTCTGGTTTTGGTTTGGTGGTTGAGTGGTGGTGTTCCTCCAGAGCTTGAGTGGGTAGGATGTGCCCTGAGAGGTGTCTTGTCTCGTAGCCATCTGTGCTGCAGAAGCCCTGGTGTAAGAGTCATCGGACGGTTTCTTCCGCTTGGAGTTCTTGACGCGCTGAGAGCCAGTGTTGAGATCGTCACGACTGGAAGCCCAGTCGGCTGCGGAACCTACGGTGGACATATCACCACCATCATCAAAATCTGTGATGATGATGAACCGACTGCCGAACACTCGCGATGAGGGGGTGCCGTGTTGGGAGGAGTCATCCATCTGTTCCTCTAGGTGAGACTCAGCGACAGGATGAGGCTGAGAGGATGCGAGCCCGCAAGAAGTTGCTTCATCTAGCATTGGACGATCACCCTGGGTGGGAGCGACATCTATCACTTGAGTAGGTGTCATCTCAAGGATGAGCCACACAGTAGATATCCCTGGAGGGGCATTCTGTAGAGCCTGGGGCTTAGGACGAGCAGAGGAAGATGTTATGTCGCTGGTCAGCTCTGGTGAGCTGGTGTGTCCACTAGGGGAGGGTCTGGTCATGTGTTGCTTCAGAACATTAAGTGAAACAAGGTTCGAGTCTAGTCGGGTTTGTGAGCGGAGGCTTTTCCCTAATGCTATGCGCATTTACAGGGGTCTAAAATACTGGTCTTATGACTACGACTATCGGAACGGTTGGACGACCTGCCCGACCTATCCGATTCTCTGGCCTCGGTCGAAGACCTCAGACCTCTATTGTATTTTATTTTTAAATAATTAATGTGAGTTGGTCAGCGATTTCGTAACTCAAGATTACTAATGTTTTTAAACAGAATCTCTACTAAAAAGGAAAATGTCAATTTTATTTCTGAAACAATTGTTAATTTTTTTATTAATTAAAAAACTTGTTTGTCAAACTGGACATTTTCCACAAATGTGATTAAATAAAACACACCAACATGAGAGCTAACTGAAAAATATTTCCCACTTTTTGTATTACACTGAAATAGGTCATAATGCCTTAAATGAGATAGAAAATAATAGTCTAAACCATTTTATATAATATCCCTTTTACAGATTACCCCATATATGTACATAAGAAAATTAGAGTGATGCACACAGGTTCCACCAATGGACAGGCTGCTTTTATTAAAGCTTTGTTATTTAAGTATACCCTGCACAACCTTATCTCTTACCAATTTAACTATTAGAAGCCTGAGTTTTTCACCTTCCTCTCCCTTGCAAAGGACTTGCAACAGTATCTCAAGATGACACAAGGCAAAAATAGTTCTGTGATGTCACGGCAAAGCAACCTGGCACCCAAGACTGTGCAACCCAATTATGCCCAGGAATTCATGCCATATATGTAGGCCAACTCACACCATGTCCTGCCCCCCATGAGGGGGGAGGCCTGGCCAGCCAGGGTGACCAAGGCATCAGGATGATCACTGCGGCGACCTATTGGTCGCATGAGATGAGCGCCCATCATACTGCCGACTTTGTTCGACTATTGAACATCATTGGTAGAATATGTGTCTGTCGCATGAAACAATGTGATGAGCACCAGGTTTTACTGTCGAGCATGTATCTGGACGAGAAAATCCACTGGTGGAGGCACTGTTCCACCACCCCAATATTCCTGCCCACTTCCAGAAACCATACCCAAGGTGTGATCGAATGCCTACCAGCAGTGCTGTATGCTCACGAAACTACTTCCCTCAAGGCACCACCTTGTCACCCAAGTTCATCAGGTTCAGCAATGGGATCCGGTAATGTAGATCGACCTTGTCGCATGCATTAAAATAGTGGCTTGCTACGCCAGTTCAATCTACGGAGGGCGTTGAAGATCTGGGCTCATGGGATAATGGACTTCTGGTGCACAAATGTGCCTCTGGTCGTACACCAGGCGGATATACAGTTTTAATAATGATCTTGTGGGACATTTAGGGGATGACCAGACTCAGCTAGAGCTGGGGAAGGCAGTCCACTGGTGGGGCATCGCCTTTGACATCTGAGAACAAGTACGAGTTTTCCAGCTGTGCCAGTAGAGCAAAGCATGCTGCATTCTGTTGTGATGGTGTGGAACAACTGCATCCAAGGAGGCCCAACTAGTTATTTTACACAGTTGCATTGAACATGATGAGCCCATACCCTCTTAAATTGCATGCGAAATGCTTTCTCGTCATTATCACCGATGTATTTATATGGTTGACAGAATAATTTCCCATGTCTCATGTACTGACCAACAATGGGACACAGTTCACCGGGAGGTGCTAGCAAGCCTACTGCCACTGCAGGGAATTGGACCACCACACCACTATTATGTACCAACCTTTACTAACCCGAAGGAGCACCATAACCAGGACGTCAAGTTCCAGCTGCTGCTCCATCTGGGGCAAGTCCAGGATACCAGCCGAGACGAGCTGGAATATGTCAGACCATAGATAGCACATGTACAAGAGTAATTACATAAATAAAACAAACTCTTAACAGAATACCTTATGCAACATATTAGTAGCATAGCATGCCTAGAGGCTGGTACACCCTGGGGTACACCCTCTTCCTTGTCAACTAGCACACACACACACACACACACACAAAACACACATATGTCACTAGCTGGAATACATAGGTAAGAGTTCGAACACGAGAGCAGGCAGTATGACATTACACTTAATCAGACCTTAAATAAAAACATAGCATATTACGAAGTTGACGTCACAGGGGCAGATATGCGGTGAGCTGAGCACTGTCAAAGCAGGTCCATTTCAACAACATTCTCAAAATTGAAGTTCTGCTCATAAAATTGACATATTTGCAACAATTATTTACAAAATTTGTATGCAGATTTCACCTTAAGTCCTAACAAGGTGGAGAGATCCGTAATAAACCTGCAATATATTTAATAAAAAGTGTAATTTGCAGCCCAGATGTTTAAAGAATCATTCCACTCAGGCTTTCAGCTGCCTGTGATACAAATAATTTACTTTTGCGTTTTGAGCTGCTCGTCCAATAAAACAGAACTCCATTTACGTGTGCTGCCCCAATTGGCAGAATTTAATGTAAAAGTGGTTGTATATATTATTTCAGACATCTATGCCAGTAGCTGTGTTTTGACAGGTGTGTTTCATGATAATTACAGCATTTTGATTTGTTGTTAATTTAGTACTGATATGGACATATTACTATAATGTCAACTGATTTTGTTGATTATTTTTGGGTGAGTAATTCGTTATTGTACTTTACTGGTTTTTATGAATGCTGTTATGTTTATAACTTGTTTAGAGGGAAACCGTTAATTAAAGTAGGCATTTTAATGTAATTAAATCTTGATAGTGCTGTATAGTTTAATTTTATTAATATTAACACGAAATTTTTTGAGATTTGAAAAGGTATTTTTCAAAAATTATTTTGATATGTTCTGTCCCCTAAAATTTTCTGATATTTCGGATACATTTTAAGAAACTGCACAAGCTTGTTCTGAAATGATTACCACATCCGGTAATATGTTGTCTTAGCACCGCAACCGTAAAAAAATTAAAACACCCGAAAAAATATTAATGCATTATTTTGGGACAGGGGTATCGGCGGTAATTGTGGGTTTCAAACCAAAACGCTTGTAAATACATAGCATAACAAATAATTAAGAAAGTGAAAGGTTATTTAGGTTAGGTCAACTATTAATTATTAGAATGGTTTGGTTGGGTAGCTTAGGTTAGGTTAGCTATTTTTAAATTACTGATATTTTGTAAACACTGTTGTGTAGATTAGGTTAGCTTAGCTATATTTGAAATACTGTAAATCCGTAGGTTAGGTTAGATTTGGTTAGCTACATTTCAAACACTTAAGTAAGCTTTTTTAGGGACAAGTAGTTCTACTCAAAAATAATATTTTGAAAAACTAATTATTTTGGCGAATACCTGCTCTACAAAATTACCTATTTATTTAATGCAAATAAAATACTTCATAATTCTGAAGGGAGCCACTTTTCTAAAAATAAAATAAAAAACCCAAAATGTTTTTTTTTATATGCCTTATATGATTTTAAGTAATTTACAAAGAGGGCGTTGTAATACTTCAAGTAGTTTACTGGTATTTTACCTCTTAATGTGTGTTTAGGGTTTACTACTATTTTTTTGCATAAAAATCTCTAAAATGCATTTTATTGCTTCCTAACATTTTTTTTAGTCATTCTGTAAAAGTGCATTGCTTTGTACAAGTTGTTTCTCTGTAATAACCATTTTAAATAGAAGTGAAGTTAAATGTGAAAAATGGTATTTTCAGGTTAACTTTTGGTGTAAAAGTTTTGTAAATATTACCTCTAATCTAAATATAGCAGCTTAAATTTATGTTGTGCTTTAATAGCGTAGCCAAGACGGTTTTCCCCGTGAGATTGCCCTGATTGTTGTCGCCGCTCTATGTTTTTCTGGAACTATCTAATTTGTTGTCCATTTCAAGTCAATATTATTTAATATTGTTCAATATTCTGTAGTATTCATTTGAAATTGATGATAAATTAGGATGAAAAACCATCCAGGCCTTGGCTGTAAGGTACTGACATTAAACACCCCTCTCTTTCAGAAAACAGTTTTGGCTACGCTGTATTCCTAAGGATCTCTGAAAAACCACTGGATAAAGTTGTGACAACGAAAATCACCGCAATCTCTTGTGGAAAAAGGTCTAGGCTACACTATCAAACCACAACACAAATTTACGCAACCGGTTTTTGATGGCATTTACATGTAAAGTTTTTGAAATATGGTAATGTGGCTCAACAGAATAATTAGAAAAAACAAAGAATTTAATAAATTAATTCTAACCAACCATTGTCACAGTATCACAGTATTTGTTATGTGGCATACCTAGCCTAACCACTTGTTTTAAATGGTATACAACTCTGAGTATCATAAATCTCTTTTGGAAATAAATTTAAATCACATGAGGAATTAAAAAAAAAAAAGCATTTCCAGATTTTGTATTTATTTTTTTTCCAGAAAAGTTGACTGACCTGACTCAACTAAATTTTCATTTTGCAAAAATCATTAGTATTTGCGGAAATCTAACCTCTGAAACTAGAAACTGTAGGACAGGTATAGAAATATCACAAATAATAGTGGAAGGGTAATGCTGGAAGCAGAGTTAATGTTTCCATAAATAATAATAAAAAAAAATTGAAAATGTATGTATGTATTTACTTCCTGATATGTTTTCAGTCATTTTCTAAGGTGCTTTTGTAATACTTCAAGTAGTTCACAATTAAATTACAGTTTTAATGGTATGTTGGGTTAGGTAAATTACATCTATACTTCTATACTAATATTATAAAGCTGAAGAGCTTGTTTGTTTGTTGGTTTGAACGCGCTAATCTTACATGGTAGTGTTTCTCAGTTGTTTTAAGACAAAGTTATCAACGGAGTAATGAAATTTTTTTTTTGTTTGAATTCAGTATGATAAAATATATATTGTATGTGCTGATTCGGTAACAGGAATTCAGCAATCAAATGAAACTCTGAATAAAATTTTGCATATCTCATATAGAAAAAAATGCATGCAGCGATTGTTTTTGCAGAGATACCAAAAGCACTCGGAGAACACCAAAAAAATATTGACAGGAATAATCAGGAGCACGCGGAGAAAACCAACAAAATATTGTCATGAATAACCAGGAACATACTGAGAAAACCGACAAAATATTGGCAGAATATTGAATAATGACTTTGGATTTTCAACATAGTGGACGTGATGTCATAATTAAAAATGGCGGAAGGTTCTTGAATCCAAGATGGTGGATGTGACGCAAGCAAGTTTTTTTTTAAAATTATAATTAAGTTTTTTTATTTTTTAATACATAAATTACATGTTTGCTCTTTCCAGTAAATGAACCGAGCACCAAAATGGATCACGTAATTAAATGTTTGAAATAAACAACTTTTAAATATATACATACTTAATTTAAAATCTTTGGTCAAAAATTAAAGAATTTCATATTCACGGTAAAGGTTAAGGACCTGTGGTGGGGCTTTTGAAAAAAAAATGCCCCTCTCTGAGGAAAATTGCCCCCCTCTGAGGGATTTTGACCTCTTTGGATATTTTGAGGAATAAAACGGGAAATGTTCCCTCAGAAAGGAAATTTTTTACCTCGATATAGGGAATTTTTTTTAGGAATTTTTAGGATTTTTGAGTTATTTTTGAGGAATTTTGAGGAGTTTTGACACCAAGATGTCTGCAATGATGTCATAATTCAAGATGGCAGTTGGTCACCACAGGTTTGGGACTAGACACTTCCTTAACTGGCCAATAAATACTACATGTGACTAAATAGTTCAAATCGCTCTACCTATTGACATAAGGCTTTTCTTAAATTTAAAGTTATTTTATTAAGTTTGGCGTCATGGATACTTTATATTGTCTCTCGGCCCTTAACACAGGTAGTAACTAGACACTAGCTAATTACTTTTACAAGGTCTTTTAATAGTATGTTTGGACCTGCCCTGAGCAGTGCAACAAGGACTAGGGATAGTAGTACAGGTGGCATCTGCAAACAGCACACTACAAATCTCCGAGCCACATGATTATTTCTGATAGAAATGTGTACAATTCACATTTAAATCTTTCTTCCACACAGTACACAGTGACTTAATAAGCTTCTGAACTAGTCACTCACTGGCTTGCCACAGCTTCCTGATAACATAAAAATAAGCACTGTCAATCACCCGTGACAAACGTGATACAGTACAAACCAAGGCTAGTGCAAATTAAATTTCCTTTTGATTATTTACTATATAAAATGCTTGGTGAAAATACTGGAATTGAATACACTCGCTACACACATGACCACTACATGACTAGGACAACTACAAGCGAGTAAAATATTAACTGTAAATAGATATGAAGCTTCACCATTAAATATTACTACTCTCTTAGCCTTAGCAAACCTAAAATAAGGATGGAGCGAGTAGAGTGTTCTGTCCCCACCGTACTTGGCTAAAATGTCGCTTCTTTCGGGGATCTAAGAATTCGTACTGAAAGTTAATTCTAATAATGACATCGCTCGTGAAGCAGGCATATTTCTGGTGTAATTACTCGCCTGCCGGGGATGGCTTGGCGCGAGCGGGGTGCCGAGCAAGTAGACCACCTACAAGTCGGCAAAGTTGTCTGGTTCCGCAGATGCCACGTAAACGTCCCGTCAGACGTCCTGCTGCAGTCTGCTCACCACCCAATGTTGGTATCCCTGCCAAGCTAGAGGCTTGGACGAGTCTGCCACGACTCACTCTATCTCGTAGTCACGTGCGCCTCTCTCACCGTTAGTCCATCCTCTGGTCCTTCAGACTCAGACTTAAGGAGTTGACATAACGCAACTTCCAGTCGAGTGACATCAAGCAGATATCTGGCAGTGTGTCGTCTCTGCGCGGCTGATTGTAGTAGGTGGGTCGCGGACCGCAAATTGCTTACCCCGGACTCGCTGTTGGTCACTGAGTGAAGAGCTACGTGCTGGTCTCACTTTAGATTGCTGGCCGGGTAAGCTGTTATATTCCTAGTTGATTGATCTGGAAGTTTCTCTACTAGCCTGGTGAAAGGTCACACTCACATACCCACTCAGGCAGCTGTCATCACATCTGACTGGGGCTTAGTGAACCCCGGCTGCTAAGTCACTGGACTCGGGATAACAAGTGATGCCAAATCACTTCATTACAAGTATTTTATGAACATATTGTAATTTTGGTGTATTGTTATTGTGGTGACTAGCAAATAAATGCAGCACACTCAAATTCTTTTGAGTTTTTTCTAGAGGATGCAACACAACGCCCACAGAAGTATTGCAGTGCAGGGTGGCAGTGACTGGTTGTAGCAGGTTTGGTAGTCGCCGGCTCCTCTATGGCATTGTGGCCATTGGTGAATTATGCTTGTCCCGTGAATGTACAGCGCACTTGCAGGCTTACTCTCCTCCTGCAGTTCATCCATCAGTGCTACAAGATTCTCATGTACTTTGTAATCATACATATTGTTTCAGAACTCAACAACAAAACAATAACATTTGATATTATAATTACAGTTCTGAATAAAAAACCTAAATTAAAAATGTCATAATTTTTTAGTTATGATCTTTTTTTTTTTAAAAGTGTTGAAATGCCCACTCTTTATTATTAGATGCTGTAACTCCATATATTTGTAACACAATTCTGCATAACTCTACAGTTGATAACAATCCAAATAAAATCAATCATGCAATAATTTTGAAAAAAAAAATTCTTTTCGTGATATATGCAGCAAACTGTAAAAAAGTTACAATGGTAACTTAGCAAATTTTTTAATTTTCATACAACTTGCTGACTTGGCTTAGCAAAAGTTTTTGCTGTATTACAAGTAAAATTTACCCTATTTAAAATGTTAGCTGAATAAAACGCACACATTAATATTTACCCAAAAAATATAAGGTTTTTTTATTTTTATTTTGAATGGTTATCAATGATAGGGTTATTTAGGATGCTTAAAAAACTCTTTTATTCATAGTATCCAATAATTTAATGCAGCGTGGAGATTTTTAAATTTTTGAAAAAAAGTCTAACTAAAAATGTATGGTGCTTTTTTGTTTGTGGCTTTTTTAATTCAGAACTGTGAATAACTATCTTAATAACTATTCTCATCTAAACTTCCAAGCTCTGGGACATGTATATTAAGTCTTTACTAACACAAATAATAAATTTTTCAATTATTTTATTACAATGCTCTATGCGGATATTAAACATATATACGATGTGTGTAAATTAAGTATTGAGACTCATTTTTTTCCAGTGTTTTTATTTAAATATTATTATGCTTCAAGATTTTATCCCTCAAAATAACTTCCTTGAGAAGCCACACAGCGCTGGAGATGGTTCTTCCAATTCTCATAGCAGTCCTGGAACTTGGGTACTGGAGCCTTCAGCTGGTCGGTTACAGCCATTTGAATGTTTTCTAGTGGTCCAAAATGATGTCCCTTGAAATGAATTTTCAATCTCGAGAAGAGGAAAAAGTCACAAGTACTTAAGTCAGGCAAATAAGGAGGCTGAGGAGCAATAGGAATGTTTTTACTTGCCAAAAACTCATTTACTGAAATTGCTGTGTGACAAGGTGCATTGACGTGATGCAACACCCAGTTGTTCTTGATGTTCGGTCACACATGCATGACCCTTTTTCAAAAGTTTTCAGCAACCTATTGGTAAAAGTGTTGGTTACAAAAAAAATCATTTTAGAATTTCTTTTGTGGAAAAGAGCTTTCCTTCGTAAATACATTTGTTTCTAACCATTCTGTAAAAAGACGTGATATTCCAAGTAATTTACAATTTTAGTAGTTGCTTAGGTTATATCAGCTACACTATTTATGTTGACTGACCGGGGCTTTAAGTGCTGTCAGACTCCGCTACCTTTGCGGTTCCATGGCATCCCTAACCACTCCTTCCTGGCATTTGCACCGTCGACACGTATGTGTGCATGTGCTGCGAGACGTGTGTTTGAATGGTGCGCCACAGACTCCTGGGATAGGGCATTTTAGCTTCAGTGCTCCGTCCCCTTACATAATTATAAATTAAATTATAATCCTTTATTTTTAATCCTAAGCATTTTGGCGGGGAGGGTTTTGTTTAATAAATGTTATTTTCAATTTTGCATGAAATAAAGACAGCACCGGATATTCCCAAGGCGGACCCGAGTCCGGCCGAAGCTAGACTTTGTTTGAATATTAATTTTTAAATTACTGTATGTTTTAATCGTTCTAGCCGCAAGAAAACATGCAGTAATTGTATAAATGTTTTGTGTGTCTAGTTTTAAATAACTCTTGGAATGCAATCATAAAAATGTAACAGTAGTTTGGTTCGGCATGAGAGACTCCATGTGACACGTGCAGAGCATTCACTCGTCCAGTCCTCCGTCATCATCGGCCGAAAGCAGACGCACCAGCACCCCAGGGACCTCACCGCTTGTATTCACTGATATGAAGTTTTCCGTTCATGTTCTTAAGTCTTTAAATCCTTTTGCGTTTCTCCTCGGGGCTACTCTCGATCGGCGGGCTGTTTAAATAATTATTATTATTACTCTCTGCGAGTATTTAATCACCCTTACGTAATTCTTGTGTGGCCACGTATGTGGACCACATCGCAACTTAAACTAATTCGTGCCTCTAGCTTTTTAACTGTTTAAAGGACGATGTATACAGGATCGTGTAACTTCTTAATAAACCTAGATGTGTGATTTAAATGTTGTTCCTTTCTTCTTGTGCTCATGTGTATAACATTACTGCATGGCAGCGTGTGGGATGCCCTGAGAGCCCTGTATTAATCCATAAAGCAGGCCCGATGCTGAGAGCGGGCCAGGTCTTGGCAGTTGTTGAGCGAAATTTAGAGGGTCCGAATCTCACTTCCACATGGGCGACGTCACGCCCTGAGAGGAGTCTTAGCCGGGTCCGAGTGCCATTTCATACAGTGGTGCCCGTACAGTAGTTCTCGTATCAAAGAAAACCAAGCCCTCTAGCCCAGACTTCAATGTATTACATATTATGTATTTAATATGTTTTATTAATGTGTCTGACCTAACCTAACATTACCAACATGTGCAAAAACTGAACCTCCACACCATTGAGTATTTCATATTTCAGTAAGATTTTCCATGTGCCCCTTCCCCATAATAATAAAATTACATTATTTATGAATGAAAATAGTATAATTAGTCATGTTTGATAAGTAGAAACATTTTTCACCGTAAACAATATTTCTTTAATTTTTTAACATGACTAGTAATAAAACCATATATGTATGTTAATTACAATTGTGTCATAAATGAGTAGGCATATGCAGGTACGTATAAGTTTTACAACTTTTATTAGACCTCTGATACTGTATCAATCTTATGACGTAGTGAGCATGTTATGTTATTTTGGGGAAAAATTATTTTATAAATAGTAGCTGTTACTAAGAATGTGCTTATTATATTTTAATTCCACAAAAGTTTTATTCCTGCCTCTTTTGATGTTTATTATTAGGAAGAATATGGGGAATACTATTTTTGTAAATTAGTCCGCTGTTTTCCAGCGTAGCTTTGCTGTACCAATGGTCGTATGTTTTGGTTTTTCAAACTATGTCAAGTTTTTTCCACACTACTGTATATTTTGAATGATAGAGAAATTTGTACAGTGGTCACTTACCGGTAGAATTCAGTTACGCCTATATTTACAGTGAAAATTAACAGTTGACTTTTTTCACAAGGTTCACAGAAAAAACCAATAAATGTTTTCTGAATGTGAATTTCTGAAATAATAATTAACTGGCAGTCTGTCAGTAATTTGAGCAGTTTTTCTAGTAGTGAATGTGAAGCTGAAATGTCTAAAAACTGTGACACTATGCTCGATAAAATTGTGCCCGGATCAAATCCCAGTTTTTTCAACTTGGAGTTCACGAGGTGAATTATCATCAAAGGTTTTCTAATTTTTGATTCTTTGTGGATAAGTATTACAAAAAATACTTATTTTTCCCCAGATCCTACAGAATTGGATATTCTCGAGCAAATACTGCATTAAATTCTTGTAGAATTTATATTGCATGTGAGGAAATCAAATATTTTATGCTAATGGAAGAAAAAAAATATTAATTAAAAAAGTTGTATCTATCTAGCAGAGGTATATACTAATTTAACAAATGTAATGATAGTGACTGACACATTCAAAAATAGAGATTTCGAGACAAATGGTCTGGGAGACCATGGAGAGATTCATAAAAATATTTTCACTTAATAGATTTTTTTGTTGCTATTTGTGACCATGCGTCCAAATAAAAGATAGGCTTTTAAAATAAATTTTGTAATTTAAATAGTAAGAGTTTGATTCAAACTCTTTCTTATACCTTACCAAGTAATAACAGTATTATTAAGTAAAACTTTCGTTAAAGTGCTTTAACAGGTTCCAAGGAGAATGCTATGAGCAGCACACAAGATTTTGAGTGGTTTGGGCGCTTTAAACATGGTTATATGAGTGTTGAAGAACATGCTCGTTCTGGGCGTCCTTCAACACCTCGAAATAATGAAAACGTTGAAAAAATCTTCCATAAAATCAAGGATCGTAATTTCACGATGGAAAAAATTTCAGAAGAGACAGGAGTGAGTTGGAGCTCGTGCCAGTGGATTATGACTGAAAATTTGCAAGTGAGATTGTAACGTTGCAAGAACCCTGCCCTCCTAAATAAATATTTTTCTTTTAAACTATTTTTATGCATGTAAATATTTCTTAAAAAATCTTTCTAATGATATTTTACCGTTTGTTATATATTTTAGGGTTGATAGTTTTTGCTTGCTATGTGTTTTAAGAAGGTATTTTGTATTTTATTAGACATTTTTAATCATTACTATTTTTTATGTAATTATTCACAGATGAGCCGTTGTACTAGATTTTTGCCTGTTTAGGCCTACTTTTTCAGGTTTTTTCTAAATAAGTTTAATTTTGTCAAGTAATTTGTATTATGATTGCTGTTCTTAATTTTAATTAACGTGTTGCATAATTCTAGAACAAGGGACTGTGTCTGGTGTGATGGTTAGAAAGAGAGGCATGAGGGGCCTGTAAGTGTGAGTGAGAAAGAAACGGTGCTTCCCCACCAACAGAGATAAAAGCTGGGATTCCCCACTGCGTGGGAACTGAGGATAACTGCTGTCTCACGGTGTGGGAGAGAGAACGAGAATGGGAGTCCCCGATTTTGATGTGAAATTGAAAAGAGACAGATCAAGGGAAGTCCCGAGTTATGTGTGTACAGGGTTTTTTCATGTGTTGTAATTTGTTCTGTGATTGGCTGGTGTTGGAGGGAGTGTTGGATACTGTTCTGTGATTGACCGAAAGTTACGTCATGGTGTAATCCTTGGTCTCTCCTGAGACCAGTGCTTCCTTTTGGTTCTTTAGTCATCTACTGAACAGCGACTGAGGAGGTGGTTAGTTGAGTAGGTGGCTCACAACTTAATTATGAAGAAGTAATGAGTAAATTTCGCGACTGTGGTCCGGGCGTCACCGGTTTTATAATCAACCTTATTTTCGTTTTTTCGGACACAATTAGAATTTAGTGACTACAGTCGTCGGTAATCGCCCAAAACAGGACTTACCAAAGTTTGTCACTGTTTCCGAGGACATTGTCCTTCGGCATTGTACCGAAAGTTGAGTGCAACTGCGGGACTTAATTTCGAACTGTTTTATTAATTCAATTTTCGACCAGTCAGCATGTGAACCAAATTAATGAAGCTTGTTTGTTGTGAGAAAGGAAAATACTGCTTTCAATTTGTAAATGGTGTGGTCGCAAGATGGGGGCAAATGTCTCGTTGATTCGTAAGATATAAATAAACAATCAGTGAAAAACCATTTTGTGTACGAGAGACTTTGAAATTCAACATCGCCCATAACTAATATTCTGAGGGAAACATAACCTCACTTTTTCAGCATCCGAATATGTGAGTTACCCTTCGAAGACCGAAACGTAAAATATCTGAGCTAGTCCGGTGGTCTTTGGAGTGTAACAAGATGTCTTGGTACCAGTGGATTATGACCGAGAATTTGCAAGTGAGATGTCTTGCCGCTAAATTTGTTCCTTGCCTTCTAAACAGGATCAGAAAACATTAAATTGAATTTGAGCCAGAACTTGGAAAAAGAGATTGAAAGTGATTCAAACGTTTTGACCAAAGTCATTACAGGTGATTAAAGTTGGTGTTACGGGTATGACCCAGAAACCAAGCAAGCATTAAGCCATTGAAAGACTCCCAACTCCCCCAGACAAAAAAAAACCAAACAAGTGAGTTTGAATGTTAAGACGATGATAATTGCCTTTTTTGATGTTCGTGGAATTGTGCACCGGGAATTTTTTTCTCCTGGCAATACTGTTAACCAGCACTTTATTTGGAAGTTTTAAGACGTTTGCAAGAGGATGTGCAGAGGAAACACCTGGAACTTTGGAGATCAGGTGACTGGTTCCTTCATCATGACAATGCCCCCGCACACACGGCCTTATGAGTGAACCGCTATTTGAACTCTCAGGGGTGGTCTGTCATTCCCCACCCTCCGTATTCGCCAGACCTAGCCCCATGCGACTCTTTCCTGTTCTCGAGAATGAAGAAAAATTTAAAAGGGAAGCGCTTTGATGATTTGAAGGTGGTAAAAACAGCTTCGCAGAGGCCACTGGAAGATATCAAAGTTGAAGAGTTTCAGGGGTGCTTCAAACAGAGAGAAAAAAGACTTGACAAGTGCATCACATCTAATGGAGAGTACTTTGACGGTGACTGAAGGAATTTCGTAAAAAATTAATTAATTTTTTATGACAAAAATCAATTTTTTTTGGCCCCCTCGTGTATATTTCCTAACCTTAAGTTATGCCTAGTTCACAGCAAAATGTTCTTTTGCACACATTATTGCAACTTATACAAATTTAATTCTCTATTTTACTAAATAGTTTGAATTATCTTATGGCATTATCTCATGGTTGAGCACAAGGTTTAAACACAAAACTTTGCACCACTCTTACAGAATAGCACTACTGATTGAGTGATTTTGGAAAACCATCTGAGACACAAATAATAATAGCCGGGCCGGTATTTAACCGGGATACTCTTGTTCGTATATGAGTGTAGTATTGTTCTACTGCTCTACCTCATTCCATTGAATTGCTTTAAGGTTCAATTAGTGTATTGTGGTCATTTACACCGTCCACAACCAGAGATCGGGTGGTTTCACCAGGATTGCATCTAATGTTCCCTCTGCTCCCCTACCCACTCTAGTATTTCCCAGAACCACCTACTGTAGACCCGTATTCACTAGTTTGGCTGCCCTCCTGTGCCATAATGGCCCCACTAGCCCCTTACCGTACTGCCATTGGGCCCCTGAGAGGTTTTGGTCACCTGCTACTACTACCCAGTTTTCTCCCTTCAACTTACCCAGCTTCTCCAACATCACCTCCACCTCTGTTTCCCCGTCCCCTGGTGGCCTGTATACAGTGAACAGCTATAGCTTTCTCTTTTTTCCTGTGATCTCCAGGTGCAGCACTTCCTCCGTTTTGCCCACCCATTTGACTTCAGGTGCTAACCCTTCCTTTACAACTATCCCTATCCCACCCCCTCTCCTATTCCTGCCCCTTCTATACATGATGAACCCCCTCTCCTATTCCTGCCCCTTCTATACATCATGAACCCCCTCTCCCTGTTTCATTGTCAGATACCTCCTCATCCAGCCATTTTCCTCCATCACCACTAGCTCAGCCCCATGCAGCTCCACTACTGTCCAAAAATTGTCTAATTAGATTAATACACTCCTGCAGTTCACCACCCTTATGTTTATACATATCTGTATAACTCCCATTTGTTTCAGCTCCTGTCCTGCTCCTGCCTATCTATCTTATCTATCTCCCTCCTTACCATCCTATTACCACTGCTTTCCCTTACCTCTCCCTACTTTCTCTCCCCTGTTTCTATTGATCTTTGCCCAACTGTTGTCCTTACCCTTCCAGGTTCCTTGCACCAACCTTTCTTTTCTATGTTCCTTCTATAACACCTGCATACCTTTCATGGTCAGGTTGACCTGGTACCTGGCCATGTGATGTGTCTGTACCTGGCTCCTCGCACTTACAAAAGCCACACCCCATATCTGGCACTACTTCTTCATGATTTCCTCTGCAGCCTTTAGCTTCTCTTAATGGGTAATATACCCCACTTACCACTATGTGCCCCTTGGTCTTTCGCCTTATTCCACTTAGCATTCCTCTCATGTCATCTTCAAACTTCCTCGGTCCTCTCACTCTTGTGAAGTCATTTAATAAAACAGCACTATTTGTAACAGTTTTTATGGGACGTGTAGCACATTGGGTTGTTTCAGTTATTTCAAATTGGCAAGCTTATTTTAATGGATAGTAAAAATAACCTAATTCTGATTAAATCACTTAGTCTAAAGTTTCGAGTAGGTAGCAAGAGTTTTTGTATTTTTTGGTTCTGTCATACGGTCAAAGTAACAACTAACCATTGAAAACAAAATTAATAAAAACGGTGAACACATTTCACAAGAAGGCTAAATAATCATATTAAAAACTACAAAGTAATAGTTTTTCAAAACATTAATTAAGCTCATTGAATAGTATTTATATGTGACGGGGGTGTTGCGGTGCAAATAATAGTCTATAAACCCTAACATTTTATGAACAACCAGTAGGTACACAATGTATAATGATTTAAATATTGAATATAATTGTGGAAAATTTATAATAGTATAGAATCATCATATTTAAGTTTAATGAATGTCCACAGTCTTGTTTTTGTTTTGGTAGTTTTCTATTGGCTGTAATTTGATAGCAGTTACACCACCTGCCAAAAAAAAAACATGCCCTTCCCGTAAATTTACTGTTAACCTCTGCATACTGTCAAATGCCAAGCCATTTTAGGCATGACACTGTAGAGGTGACGAGAGAGTTATGACGATGGGATCCATGCTCGTATTTTCACGCGGCCTTAATAACTCTGTCGTTGTACCGGAGATGCATAATCGCTATAATGGTGGCGAGTAAAAGAACCATGCCTGGCCTACTGGTGACTGTTCACAATGCAAGCAGGCAAGCGCCAGTCATTTGTTGTACCTAGTATCATGCATGCAACTAGATCATGATAGAGTCCTGTTGTTAGGCAAAAGCTTTTGTGAGAAAATGAATATATTTATTTAATAAAAAAATAAGTCTGGTCCAACTACTGTGGCATATAAAAGCTTACGAGTATGGGGAAAAATATATTGGAAAAAACACATCATAATCCTGTTATATTTTGTAAAACTTCATATAAAAAATTTAAGTCTTTCTGTTTATTTTATCCTTGATTAGGTCTATTTTAATTGCAATTAATTTAATTTAAGGCATTTGATTATAACTGAACATATGTGCCCCTAAATATAGCATTTTTCAATTTCAATTGCTACCACTCCAACATCCCAGTATGACTCAAATTAATTAGTGCTGAATCTGTACCAAGGGGTTTAGGAGCTCACAATAATGTTGGAGGTACCAATAATGTTGGAGGTAACATCGTTTAAAGCATGTTTGCATAATCGTGTGATGTAAAACACTACCAAAAGATCCCTTCCGACACAGCCTACTTTTGCTGTTAGATTTTGAAGATCATATTTATTTGGGAAGATTCCAGAAACTTCTGGAACATTCTGGAAATTTTATGTACAAAGCACTCTATTTGTTCTAGTATATTCAAAAAGAATAAATAAAATATTTTTTCAAATTGTTACAAACATTTTCTATTCAATGCTTAAAGCATTTTCATATCCTCGATAAAAATAAAAAAGTCATGGGCTTGACATTGACCCGGCATGCCAGCACAGGTAATTAGGTAGGTTCTTTGCTGTGCTGCTAGTGAAAAACTCCCATGAAAATAACATACATAATTACTGCCATAAGCTAAGCTTTGAACTATAATTTTTTTTCTCTTTTATGCTTAGGGTTGCAGTTAAAAGAAAGTTTATGACCAAATAATTTGCTTATGTTCAGAAGATTATTAATAGTATTTTTTCTAAGATAAGACTTTGTTTCAGTAGGTAGATGTATACTAACTAAAATAGTATTTTAGAAATACAAATTTGTCTGCGTGTTGTGGCTGAAAACAGAGCGAAAATAATTGTGCTTAGCTTTTAGCGAGCTGCCAGCCAGAATGCCATAACACATGCGCTCGCTTATCGCAACCAACAGGCGAAGGACATGAGAGAACTAATACTGTTTCCCGTTATCTGTGTGCCTCCAGTACCCGATATCTGCAGCAGATTGCAGCGTTGGAGACATGAGGTCCGCTTCACGTAGTTCATTGGTGTCCTGTACCAGGGCTGTATTCATAGTAAAAGCACGAAGATGTATTGATTTTTGCCAATGCCTCTATCTAGCCACCTGTTTCATGTACGTTGACTTCATCAGCAAGTTTATTATCTAGAAACATTGTAGCATGCTGTTTGTAAAATTTTATCTAAACTGTATAACGGTTCGTTATATACAAAAATAAACAGATGTTCAACGCCGATTGTAATTTTGTTGTTTTTATTTTTTTTCAAATAGAATGTTGCACAGACAAATTGAACCCAATGTTTCATTCACTTGTTTCACACGTACCTCTGCCCGTCGAAAACTGCTGGTAGCTCGCGCGAGGAAAATTAACGAAAAAAAATAGCATCCTTCAGTAATGTTTTTACTAGTACACGAAATTAGTGCGGCCTTAAACATGGCCGCACCCAGCGAAAACGAATTTCGCTACGAGCCGAATGCCGACGAAGGTGGCCGCAATTTCTAATTTAGTACTGTTCGAAAGAAAATAAAACAAATTAGGTTGACTTAATACTCTGCCTGGCTCTGACCACCAACGTTAAATTATCCATTAGCAAATTACATCATAATTTGGCGAGAAGCCAACGAACGCGACCTACTTGTGCAGCGTTCGACGGACGACTGGTGAAGTCCTGCCACACTCTCCTCCACGCAGGGAGTAGACATCACATGACCTCACTGACCAATCACACGCACGTTTCATTTACGCTTACAGATACAAGCCAATCACAGAACAAGTTACAATACATGAAAAAACCTTGTACATACAGAACTCTGGGCTTCCTGATCTGTCTCTTTTCAATTTCACATCGAAATCGGGGACTCCCATTCTCGTTCTCTCTCCCACACCGTGAGACAGCAGTTATCACTCAGTTCCCACGCAGTGGGGAAATTACCGTCTTTATCTTGGTTGGCGGGGAAGCACAGTTTCTTTCTCACTTACACTTACAGGCCTCTAATGCCTCTCTCTTTCTACGTATCACCCCAGCCCAGACACAGTCCCATGATCTATAATTATATTGCAACATGTTAATTAAAATTAAGAACAATACTCATAATACGAATTACTTTACAAAATTAAACTTATTGAGAAAAACCTGAAAAAGTAGGCCTAAACAGGTAAAATTCTAGTACAGCGACTTCTTTGTGAATAATTACATAAAAAATAGTATTGATTGAAAATGTCTAATAAAATAATAAATACCTTCTTAAAAACATAGCAAGTGAAAAATATCAACCCTAAAATATATAACAAACGGTAAAATATCATTAGAAAGACTTTTTAAGAAATATTTACATGAATAAAAATAGTTTAAAAGAAAAATATTTAGCTAGGAGGGCAGGGTTCTGCAATGTTACATAACCCCCCCAACTTTTCAATTAAATTAACACTATATTTAATTGAAAAGTTACAAAAGTGAAAAACTAATCTGTACAAAATAAATACAAAAACATCCTGAGAAATAAATGCATCCAGTAATTAAAACCCTTGTTTATATAGAAGTTATAAAATGTTGTTACCTAAAAATTGTAATAACCTCAATTCCTTTGTTAAAAAACCAAAAATTTTAAAACATATATCTTACTACAAAGTGTCAACAACTCTTAACAAATGGTTATCTCCCTCTCATCAGTGCATAATACAAATCACTTTGAAACTGGTTTCTCTACAAGCTTCAAGTGGACACCCCCTGGTCAACGAAGAATCTTCAATAACAACAAAAAACTCTGAACAACTTACTTAAACTCCAGGAATTACGTCTCCATGACTACCTCAACGACGACGACAAATCTTCAACTCCAGGAATTACGTCTCCACGACCACCTCGACAACGATAAACACAAAAACTTCAACTTCTTCAAAAACTTACACCTCGGCAGAAAAACGCTGTTACTCTGATTCTCCGCTGCTTCTGACAAACTCCTCAAATCCCATGAAAAAACCACTTTAACCCACAAATCCACCAATATCTCCACTCTTCATATCTGCACTAACCAAAAAATTGACAACACTATCACTTCAAAACTGTTGACACCAAATTTTCCTAAATTCCATCAAAAAAACAACTTCTAAAGTTCTAAATATCTTCACAATAGCTCCATTATAACTTAAACTACTGGACAACACTTATTTCAAAGTTTTAACTAGTCTGCTCAACATTGATAACCCATGAACTATAATTTCTAAACAGATTCATCAAATTCCTAAGATACTGAAACTCGTAGCAAACTTTCCACAGTGTGTCAACAAATACCACTTTAAAAAACATTAAATTAGGAATGTAAAACTTTAAAAAACTTTTTACATGACCTCATAGTCTTTACACCAAATACACACAAACTTAATTCTGCATCAACACACTGCATTTTCATTTGACATTATTCATTTACATATCCTTGTATCATTAACCATAAAATAAAAAATAAAAACATTGTTATCATCAGACCTAAAAAATACACACAGTTCCTTTCAACTATCTTCTCCTTCATTCCTAGCTCCTGAGCTAGCCGAAAGGTAAGGGGCGCTCAATTACAACCCTTTTAGCTGCTAGTCAGCTCGGCTAACCTTTTATACATAACAAATACACACAGTCCTTCCAACTCTCTTCATCTTTCCTAGCTCCCGAGCTAGCCGAAAGGTAAGGGGCGCTCAATTACAACCCTTTTAGCTGCTAGTCAGCTCGGCTAACCTATTACACATAAACAATAACCACAATTATTTCCTCCAACCTCTTTCTCAATCATTCCTAACTCCTGAGCTAGCCGAAAGGTAAGGGACGCCCAACTACAACCCTTTTAGCTGCTAGTCAGCTCAGCTAACCTATTTCCAAATTACACACAAAAATACACAAATTCCTACCAACTTCCTCTATCTTCCTTCCTAACTCCTGAGCTAGCCGAAAGGTAAGGGGCGCCCAATTACAACCCTTTTAGCTGCTAGTCAGCTCGGCTAACCTTATACACATAAAAAATACACACAAAAATACAAGTACTATTTTACAATGGTAGCGATAACTAAATTGTATATCTATTATGAGAAAGTTCAAAACTGTATTAAGACATACTCCTTAATTTACACATTTACATACAAACATTTCAGCACTATTTATTTACACAATGTCTTACTTAATGTTCCATGGTCTTAGCAATGATACATGCCAATTTACACCATTAACCTTATAAACATTATGGCCTACAATAGATTCTATTGCAAAAGGTCCATCGTACAAGTGAAAAAACTTATGAATTTTTTGTTCATACAGTGAAGACAATTTATGGGACGCTATAAGTACTTCGTCCCCTACTTTAAAAACACAAGGTTTAACTCCTTTGTCAAACCTACTTTTCCTTTCCTCTGCCTTAGACAACAGTCTTTTCCCTGCCTTTTCCAATTTGTCTTTTAACCTCACAGTATCATTGTCTGGGTAATCAATTAGTTCTTGTAGTTTAGAAGTAGGTAAAATTTGTTGCATTAACTCTACTGGTGAAAAACCTGTGCTTTCATGCCAAACATTGTTTATAATAGCTTCCACTTCACTCACAATATTAGGCCATTGGCTATGGTTTTCACTGCAATACAATCGAAATAACCTACCTAGTTACCTCATCACTCTTTCCACTGGATTAGCAGCTGGATGGTACACTGCTGTACGGCCTAGTTCAATACCAAGGATACCAGTTAATGTTTTCCATACCTCTCCCCGAAACTGAGGCCCATTATCTGAAATAATCTTTTGTGGTATACCTATTTCCTTTACATACACATCCAGAATTTTCTTTGTTACCACTCGAGCTGTTGCTCGTTTGATCGGGTACAATTTAACATATTTTGTGAATACATCAAGAACAACAAAAATGTATTTTACTCCACTCCTTCCCTGTGGTAGAGGACCAAACAAATCAACACATACTACCTCTAAGGGCTTAGTTGCCAACACATGTTGCATGACTCCTTTGCACTTACTGTTCATTACTTTTGTCTGTGCACATGGTAAACACTGCCTGACTACCTTAGCCACAGTTCGGTACATGTCTCTAAATATACAAAATCCTTTTACGTACTGTACAGTTTTTCTTACACCAAAATGCCCACACTCTGCATGCATAAGTTTACAAATTTCAGTACTTAAATTATTTGGTATACATAAAACCCATTGTGACAATTCATTGTTTACATTCTGAAACAAGTAGCCCTCCTTAACCACAAAGATTTCCTTGATAATATCTCTACAATGAGTAGATTCCAATTCTTTAATTACAATTTGTAATCGAGGGTCTTCACTAACTTCATCCTTAAGTTGCCCTGAAAATTCCTTCAGTCCTTCATTAACTTCCTGCATTTGTTTACAAATTCTCCGAATCTGAAACTCCTGTGCCTGAGTGGCCTCCACGTCCGCAATTCCCCTTGAAAGTGCATCAGCTACTACCTGCGTTTTCCCTGGAACATGTATGTCTAAAAAGTACTCCTGTAATGCCAAAATCCACCTGGTGATTCTACCGTGTAACAATTTACATGAATTTATGTGGCACAAAGCCTTGTGATTTGTTAACACTACTGTTTCCCTGCCATAAATGTAAGTGCGAAATTTAGAACATGAAAACACAATACTAAGCAATTCTTTTTCTGTGGTGGTGTAGTTTATTTCTGCGGTGTTGAGTGCCCTGCTTGCAAAACTGATGGGTACCTGCTCCCCCTCCTCACTCACTTGAAACAACATGGCCCCTACAGCCTCGTTTGATGCTTCGCAAGCAATGTAGAACTTCTCATCTAACTTCGGATGATGCAACAACACTTCCTTCTCTAACTCCTGTTTGAGTCTTTCTACTGCTTCCTCTTGTTCAGGTCCCCACTCCCAACTCTGCCCCTTCTGCATAAGCTTTCTCAACGGCCCACAGATTCCACTGAAATTTTGTATATATTTCCTAAAAAAATTGAAAAAGCCAATGAAACGTTCTAACTGTTTACTGTTTTTAGGGGAGGGATATTCCCTTACTGCTTTCAGTTTCTCAGGGTCAATATGGATGCTCTCTGCATTAACTACATTACCGAGAAACGTTATCTCGTCCTTCAGAAATTCAGATTTTTGTAAATTTTCTGTCATTCCCCCCTCTTGCAATTTTCTCAAAACCCTTTCAATAATATCACAGTGTTTTTCAAACGTAGCAGTGGCAATCATGATGTCATCTACATAAATCGTTACCATATTTAAAATTTCTGGTCCTAAAACTGCCTCGAGCCCCTGAATGAAATGACTGACCGAAACATTTAATCCAAAAGGTAGCCTTTTAAAACAATAGGTTTTTCCTTGATAGGAAAATGCAGTACAAAGCCTAGATTCAAGTGCTAAAGTAATTTGCCAATAGGATGCAACCAAATCGATTTTCGAAAAATACGCACAACCCTCAAATTTTTGTAACAACTCGTCCATTGGTTCTGGTGCTTCTCTGTCTGGGATTATAATTTGATTAACTTTCCTAGCATCCAAACATAATCTCACCCCCCCCATTTTTCTTTTTGACCACTACCATAGGATTCAAGTATTCGGAACTGCGTCTCTCGATAATGTCTGTATCTATCATATTCTGAATTTCTTGCTCCACAGCTGGTCTCAACTGATAAGCTACTGGATATGGCTTTTGAACAAATGGTTGGTGCTCTCTCAAATTTAACTTACATTCATACTTATTATTTAACCCTGGAAAATTTGCAAAAGCTTTGTTCTCTACATGCAAAATTCCCCTTAATCTTTCCTGTTGTTCTACAGTACCACTATGCAAGGTTATCTGATCTACATCATTTTTTGTAATGTATTGCTTTTCTAACAAATTACATTGCAGCTCTGTTTCTTTCAAATTTTTTTTTCTTTATTATCCTTAAACTAAATGATTTTGCTTTTATTTCTGTTCTGAAATCAATGAGGGTTCCTGCTACATGTATCCACTGCATGGAGTAGTCTATTATAACATTATTTCGCTGCAGCCAGTCTGCCCCCAAAACAATATCAATACTGAGCCCTTTAACAATTAGGAACACTACCCACATTGCTACCTCTCCAAATTTTATCTCTAGTAGTACCTGTTTCTTGACATTTTTATTCCTAATCCCTGTGGCTCCAATTATGGTTACATTTGAAACTGGAAATACTGCTGCGGATTTTGAAATTTCATTACCTAGAGACATAAAAAATTCTTCTGACATGGCAGTCACCTCGCTACCTGAATCAATTAACATATTTGCTTCCTTACTGGCACAGACAATTTTACCTTTAATGTATGGGCATAGACCTATTTTACCTTGAACAATGTTTGTAGGTCCCTCTGTTTCGTTTAATAGCTCTTCCAATTCATGTGTTATGCTAGGTTCATTTACCTGTATTGTGTGACATTTTGATTTGACCCCTAAGTCACACCCCTGGGAGGGATTTGGGGCTCGATCCTTCCCACTTACCTGTTTAAATTACTGTTTTCCTGCCTCCTCTGTCCATTTACATGCCTGTCTTGCCTGTCCTCACCTTGCCTTTGCTCCTGCAGTCGTGGCTCTGGTCTCCACCTGGGCAGTTGATGGTTGCCCATCCGTTCTTGAACTCGCAGTGGTCTTACCCCCTGCTGTTGACCCTCAAGATGGTGACCTCTATCTCTGGGTGGTCCTCTCTGGTCCCGATGGTCTGGATCTCGGCCCCTCAGTCCTTCCTCCCTTTCATTTCTCCTGGCCAACGTTTCCAGCAAATCAATGACCTCGTCCACAGTTCTCGCCCTGGCCCCTAGAATGCAGTTCTGTATTTGCTGGTAAAAATGGTGAACAATATGGGAGATAAAATGTTCATTGGTTATAGGGTTGTTCAAAAATTTTGATTGTAAGTACAGCCTTCGTACATATGGAGCCATGTGACCATCCCTATGCCGGTATTTCCCTGTAAACAAGTACTGCAAGAAGTCATCCTGGACATAAATTCCCCAATACTTATCTAAAAAGGCTGTTTTAACTTGTTCAAAAGTTTTCCACTCACTCTCCTTATGCATTGCCCATTGCAATGCCGCCCCATCCAACTTTGATACCACCAATTCTACTTGCTGTTCATCAGAACCCTTTAAATATCCAAAAACCTTTTCACACTTTGTGATGAACTGTATTGGGGTAGCCCCTCTATCATCTCCATAGAATTTTGGTACGCTTTTCTCAAAAATATTGACTTCGTCAATGGTGAGTACTACACTCCTAATCCCTACATTAGAATTTCCCCTAATTTTTCCCAATTTTTCTTCTACTTTTTTCAAACACTCCTGTCCAACCTCGTCTCGAAACTTTTCAAATTGGTTACCAATTCTCCTATTTTGAATCAAAACCTTTTCAACATTAACCTCAAAATTGCTTTTGACTTCCTCAATTTCCCTTTCATTCAATAAAATACCTCTGGCATTCTCATTCGCTTTACCATGCACCTCAATGAGTTCATTGTAGTCCCTTTGCATGCTAATTTGAATCTGACTGAAATTCTCCTGTAATGCAGATATTTTTTCTACATGCTCTTGTACTTTGTGTTTCATTATTCCTACACTTTCCTTCACACTCCCCACCTCCCCATTACAGCTTTACAGGCCAGTCTGTAGGTTATCAATTCCAGACTCACATTTCTCAACCCTTTGTTCGCATGTACCCAATTGTTCTTTCATTTCTGTTTGTACGCGGTCAATTTTAACCTCCATCTTAACCAGTTCCTGTTGCATTTGTTTTATCATTTCGGATTTCACCTGTGAAATTTCCTGCCTTATTTCCTGTGTGTTTTGTGCTAGACCCTGTTCTAATTTTAAAGTAAGATCCTGTTGTCCCAGTTCAATTTTATGTGTCATGTCCCGCATCATTTCCTGACTGTTTTGTTTCATTTCCTGTTGTCCCTGTTCAATTTTATTAGCAAGATCCTGTTGTCCCAGTTCAATTTTCTGGTTCATTGACAATAGTAATTGCATAATTTGGTCTGACCCCCCCATAACCTCAACTGGGCTACTAATTGTACGGGATTCCATGTCCTGACCTAGTTCGGCAGGATGTTCCATGTTTATAAGTTTATCCTGTCGACATGAAAAATCTTGCTCTATTAGTTCAACATCAAGGTTGGGATCTGAATTATTTGAATTTTCAGGATTTTCTAAAAATCCTATGAAATCGTTAGTTTCACTACTACTGGTACTCATGTTTATACAAATAACTGCCCACTCTGGATATCAAACCTACCACATATACAAAACACAACAATTTTTTAACACTAATTACAGAATTCTGTACATAGCACTGCTCCTTTCACTTGCTATTTCCGGCGATCCATCCCGCGATGTCCCGCGAAGCTCGGTTCTGCAATCCCGCGATGAGACAGCCCTGAAGTCCCACGGTGCCTTGGGTCGCTCTGTCCCTCGATGTACCGCTTTCCTCCGTCTCTGGAACTCTTCACTCGCTGCATCAGCCAGTCAGCTCTCGCCGCATTCGTCGCTCAGCTGCGCCGACAGTTTCGGGATACACTTCGCCGTTTTCTTCCAAACTGTTCAATGTTAGTCGTAGTTTTTTTGTCCTTCGAGGTTATCGTAGTCACCAACTGTTTTAAGAATGTTTATATATTTTTTTTTCTTTTTTACTGCCGAAATGTCCTCTCAATCTCAGGGTCGTGTCCAAATTCAAGCCGCGCGGCCGGGCGCCAAATATAATGGTTCGTTATATACAAAAATAAACAGATGTTCAACGCCGATTGTAATTTTGTTGTTTTTATTTTTTTTCAAATAGAATGTTGCACAGACAAATTGAACCCAATGTTTCATTCACTCGTTTCACACGTACATCTGCCCGTCGAAAACTGCTGGTAGCTCGCGCGAGGAAAATTAACGAAAAAAAAATAGCGTCCTTCAGTAATGTTTTTACTAGTACACGAAATTAGTGCGGCCTTAAACATGGCCGCACCCAGCGAAAACGAATTTCGCTACGAGCCGAATGCCGACGAAGGTGGCCGCAATTTCTAATTTAGTACTGTTCGAAAGAAAATAAAACAAATTAGGTTGACTTAATACTCTGCCTGGCTCTGACCACCAACGTTAAATTATCCATTAGCAAATTACATCATAATTTGGCGAGAAGCCACCAAACGCGACCTACCTGTGCAGCGTTCGACGGACGACTGGTGAAGTCCTGCCACACTCTCCTCCACGCAGGGAGTAGACATCACATGACCTCACTGACCAATCACACGCACGCTTCATTCACGCTTACAGATACAAGCCAATCACAGAACAAGTTACAATACATGAAAAAACCTTGTACATACAGAACTCTGGGCTTCCTGATCTGTCTCTTTTCAATTTCACATCGAAATCGGGGACTCCCATTCTCGTTCTCTCTCCCACACCGTGAGACAGCAGTTATCACTCAGTTCCCACGCAGTGGGGAAATTACCGTCTTTATCTCAGTTGGCGGGGAAGCACTGTTTCTTTCTCACTTACACTTACAGGCCTCTCATGCCTCTCTCTTTCTACACATCACCCCAGCCCAGACACAGTCCCATGATCTATAATTATATTGCAACACGTTAATTAAAATTAAGAACAATACTCATAATACGAATTACTTTACAAAATTAAACTTATTGAGAAAAACCTGAAAAAGTAGGCCTAAACAGGTAAAATTCTAGTACAGCGACTTCTTTGTGAATAATTACATAAAAAATAGTATTGATTGAAAATGTCTAATAAAATAATAAATACCTTCTTAAAAACATAGCAAGTGAAAAATATCAACCCTAAATCATATAACAAACGGTAAAATATCATTAGAAAGACTTTTTAAGAAATATTTACATGAATAAAAATAGTTTAAAAGAAAAATAGTTAGCTAGGAGGGCAGGGTTCTGCAATGTTACAACTGGGATTAGCATGTAAAAATACCAGAGATGTACAAAATACTTAAAAAAAAGTATTTAAATACAAAATGCAAATACTTTTCTAATTTACTATTTCAAATGCAAAATACAAAATAATTTTGCTTTTTGTATTTAAATACTAAATGCAAAATAGGTATTTTCAAAATACTTTATTCAAATAAAATACTTTCAGATAAAATTACTAATGTTCTTTATTTATTAAAGATTTTAACATTACAAGCTCTTCAAAAAGAGCATCAGACATGTTGTGTCTGTGTGGATGCATTATCATACCACCATATGAAAATAATTGTTCCACCGGTGCTGAATTAGGGAGTCAGGTGTTGTATTTTAAAAACACTTTTTGTACTGTTGGGTATGTGTTGAGAATGGTCAGACTTGTGTCTTCTTCTCTTATATATTGGAGGGTCTCCAAATCAATGCAGGTGCTGCTGTTGCCATCAGTTGAGGTTGCTGAGAGGGGTCTGAATCGTTGAACATATAGTAAGACTCACTGTTTTGCTTCTTTTTCCCTGTTGATGTTTGTGGGTGTGCACTTTTTAAATCTTCTTGTTGGATTATTTGCACTTCCGCACTAAACAACTCCTTCACATATTCCTTTTCAGTCTTTGGCACCCAATTTAACTTGAAGAAGGGATATGACACAGCTGCTAAAATGCTGTCTTTGGCACGAGTATCATGTAAGTTATATTTTTGAAACCGGTTTTTTATGCTTTCTTTTATTGTATCAGTTAAACCACCACAATATACTGGATTGTCTTGTCGTGGTCTGGTCGACTAGTTCCTGACAATGCTGCTGTACTGCCGGCTACTCAGGGTTCGGTAGAGAGGGGGTTCAGGCTGCGTGGCCGAGGAACTTAGCCTCCAGAGATGAAATAAAAAAAAATTCTAATAAAGTTTGATGGTCCTTTATGCACAAGACCCCGAACACTTTACATGGGGCTGCCACGTTTCCGCCTGTGACTAATTTGAGGCGGGTCGAAACCCGGTTTCGCGCACTGATCCAGTTAAGAAAATTACGGGACGTCCCGCCCGTGATGACTATCACTCCCACGGTAAAGAATATACTCCTTAAGACCCGCGCGTGATAGGATGTCTGTCTGACTGTATTCTGCACAGGCCAGAAAGAAATTAAAAGAAAAAAATAACACAGAACCTAAGACTGCGAATGACCAGGATAAAACAAAGAATCGCGACTCGCCCGAATTGACAACAGAGCACGCGTGTGCGAAAAGTAAAACGAAAACTCGCGACCGTAACTACTCAACGACAAGCTCGACTGCAAAGTATATGAAAACGTCTCCGCACGGCAAAAGTCTAGTGGTTCTGCAAATACTGCGCCCGCTTGCCTCACCGTCCCGGAGCGACGTCCTCAAGACGTCCGTCGCCTCTCGTGCCGCGTCCACGACTTGCTCCCGCTAGCGCGGAGCGATGACACTCGCGTGACCGCTGTCTGTCGAGTCCTGGCGACGACTCCTCTCCCACTCTCCTGCCGCGCCTGAGCGCCCGCGTCTCCCCCCCTCTCCCCGAGCCCGCGGAACACGCTGATTGGTCACAGGCGGAAGCCGCGGCCTGATTGGTCACAGGCGGAAGCCGCGGCCTTGGCGCCCGGTGAACAATTAAAACTTTCAAAATACAAAACCCTTCAATATAAAATATAAGCAAAAATATGTACAAAAACGTAAAACAAAAATATGTTTATAATAAAATAATAAGTCATATCCTGTAAAGGAACACAGGGTCACACGTCACCGACACTTGCGTCGCACCACACACTCAAGAGATGGCGCTGGCGAGGCATAACGGCCTGAAGGAGCCGGGGAGACACTTGGGTCGACGTCAGTCTTGCTTTAATAAGTCAAACATTTTTCCATTTGATACAATTCTGGCTGCAGGCACCCATAGAAAGTCTCCTTGTCCCCTTCTAAGCTCCGGATGGCTTCAGCTATGGGTTTAGAGGTGCTAATATATTCAATCAAAAACTGGACTTCTATCTCCTTTAAGACAGCCAATCCTAGTTTTCTCAGAGCTTCATTGATGGTTTCTTGGACTTTTAAGATAATGAGTTATGCAATTATTGTAATATGAATTCCACCTAGTTGGACAGGGGCTTGTTGGAGATTTACCAGTGGTTTCCAGGTAAATTTCACAAGCTTTTGGAGACCTAGCACATAAATTCCAAACAGCCTGCATAGCTGCATCATGTACTTTTCGGTATGAGTTATTGTTACATCTGGCTTTGTCTAAGTCCCGAGTAGGAATTAAATGCATGGTTGGGCAGTTGGTATGTATCACTATCTTCAGATTCGGGAAACTCTTTTAGGAATAACATTTCATCCGTATCATCATTACTTTTCTCAATTATTATTATCAAGGAACTCATCGTTTACATTCAAGTTTCCATCACATTCTAAGTCTGGTAAATCTGGCTTTCCAAATATTTTGAAAGCTTTTATCATGTTTGAACCATTATCGGTTACAGTTTTTGTTATTTTAGGCAGCCTTAAATCATATTCAGAATGAATATCAATAATTAGTTCTGCTACTTTGTCGAAGGTATGTGATCCTTTAAATCTTCTGCATGCGAGTGGTGAACTATTTCTTGCAAATGTGGTAGAATCAATCCAATGTACAGTCATACCTTAATAGCTTCATTTAGATGATGACCAAATATCTGCGGTGGTACAAACATAATCAACAGTTTTTAATGTATGTTTCAAATTTTCTGTATATTCTATGTAATAGTTACTAATTTTTTTATGGCATGTCCGGCGGCACATCACTTTTGGTGGAGTTGACAGTTGTTGAACACCTTCAACAAGTGCCCGGAATGACTTATTTTCAACAATTGAAACAGGTGACATGGTATCAACAATAAAGTTCACAATTAATTTATCCAAAATTATTGACTTTGGTTAAGTGTTTGTAAGAGTAGTTTGTTTCAGTTTTATTTTCTTTGTATTTGTACTTGCTCCATTGCCATCAGATTCAGTAATGTCACATTTTCTTTTCTTATTATGTTGGGGTTTCAATTCCTCATACTCATTCAGTAGCTCCTCATGGCCTATTCTCTAAAAAAAAAAAAGATAATGACATTAGAAATTAGAACAACCATATTAACTGAAAAAGGAAAGAAGTACAAATCACGTTTTGATATGATAGTACAATATAACATAACATTAACAATAAATACAAGTCCATTATATTTAAGTACTTAGGTACTTTTATATGCTTTAAGAAGTTTGTAGTCACATTCAATCTTCCCTTTAATATTTTTGAGCATTTTTTACAAACAGCAGAAATATTTACTTTGTGTCCAACATCAAGTAATCACTGATTAATATAACAGTAGAACACCAAATCCAACTCTATATTTTTCATAGAAAACACTATTAACGGCGTAAAATAAAAAAAGTAATCAAAACAAAATCGAAGCCAATCTCTTTAAAAAGCGAAGCGTAGTGTCATGTTTCACAGATAATAACGTTCATATTGTTTTAACTGTCATTTTGCACATAGACTTTCAAAGTTGCAGCGCCTCTAGTAGCCATTTGCCGAATCGTTGACCCATTCACTTGAAAATTTGAGTGGTAATACTTTTGAAACCTAGCAGTAAAAAAGTATTTTATATTTGACAAATATAAAATACATTTTGAAAAGTATTTCAAATAAAATACAAAATACTTAAAAAAAAAAAGGTATTTAAGTACAAAATATAAAATACGTATTTTGTATTTGCATTTTAAATACAAGTATTTCAAATAAGTCACAACTCTGAAAAATACTTACCTAAAATACCCAGTTTTGAAAAACAGACAATTGCCATATGAATCATTTATAGAAATAAAATAAAACAGAAATTTTTATGAATTTTTTCTACAGTGAAACCCCTTATTTTCACTTTTCAGGGGAACAGAGACAAAAAGTGTAAATACCAGGAAAGTGTAAATTGAGGGAAACATATTATTAAAATGTAACATACCTGGTTTAATGCACTCCTTTTACTTCAGTAGTCAGATACATCAAATAAAGACACAGTGAACGAAATATCTTAAAAAAAAAATCCTTCATTAGGCCTATGTAAATAAAAATAAATTTACAACATATAACTTATAAAATTGTGTGAATACAACATTGAAGCAATGTGTGCCATGATAAAATGTTACCATAAAAAAAGTTTTGTAGGCTTATGTGCAAAAACTTTCAAGCCTAACTTAGGTCTATTTCTTTGTAAAATAATCAGAAATCTTGGTTTGCTTGCATCTTTGAGTGTTCATGCACATGATCTGCTTCTCTAAAGTATAAAAATTATCAAAAACACCATCACAGTTTTCACCAGCAGATACTCCAATGAAGTCTTGCAGAGTTTGAAGAGCAGCAAGAGCATCTTTACTCGTGAGTGTTGTCACTTCTTCTTCATCATCATCATCTTCGTCAGTATCCTGTTGAGAAGTACTGACGTGGCTTTCTACAACATCTTCTATACATTGCACTTCCGAAGTGATCACCTGACTGTCCACATCCACGTAATCTTGAAATAATTTCTCCTGCAACACCCTCTCATGTCCTTCAACATCTTCAATGTCACTGTAATCATCTTCACTGAGAGTGTAAGCCTTTTCTAGGAACACAAATCCAGCTTTTGCAAAGCAGTTTTGAATTGTTGATGTTTTCACTTCTTTCCAGGCTCTTGCACTAAAATGCAATGCAGTCAGCAGATTTATCTTCATCAAAGAAGGGTCTTTTCCAACATCAAGCATTGTTACTGCCCTTGAAACTAGGTATCTGCGGTACAAAAACTTGAATGCCTGAATGATACCCAAGTCAAGGGGCTGTAGCTCACTCGTGCAGTTTGCTGGGAAGAAGACAATATCAGTGTTGCGAGGCTGGATGGTTGCTTTGTGAGCAGAGCACTGATCTATGAAAAGAAGAACTTTCCTATTTTGCAAAGCCATTTTTGAATCAAATGCATGCAACTGGCTCTGAAACAAAGCATTGGTCATCCAGGCTTTGGTGTTGGCTTCGTACTTTGTTGGGAGTGACTTGATGTTTTTAAAACACCGAGGTTTCCTCACTTTGCCAATGACATAAAGGGGGAATTTTTCACTTCCATCTGCATTGGTAAGCAATAACATAGTAATCCGTTGCTTGCTGAGCTTACCTCCGTGACACGTTTCCCCTTTAAAACCAAACGTTTTGTCTGGTAGAACATTGAAAAACAACCCTGTTTCGTCAGCATTGAAAACATTTTTCGGGTCGAACCCAGCAATTTTTTCCTGTAGCTTTTCCTTCCAATGTTCCACTGTCTCCACATCCACACTTTTGCTTTCGCCACAAACCACCTTGTAAACAATATTGTGACGCTGCTTAAACCGATCAATCCATCCATTGGAAGCTGAGAAATCTTGAATTCCCAGCCTAGAGGCAATAACACGTGCTTTTTCTCTCAGTATTGTACCATTTATTGGTAAATTTGCAGCACGTGCACCAGAAAACCACTCAAGAAGAATATCTTCCAGCAGTTTGAATTTCGAGTCCTTCACATATTTACGTTTTTTAGCACTTGGCCCACATTGTGCGGCATTTGCAGTGATGATTTCTCGGCTTTTGATGATGGTGTTTAGTGTACTCACAGGGATTGAAAGTTCTTTCGCAAGGTCCACACGTACATATTCGTCGAACTTGGCAATTATTTTAATTTTATCGGCAACTGTAATAGTTTTTCGTTGTTTCACTTTCGGGGTCGTCCATTAATCAAGTGATGTTTTTTTAGCAAATTTTTAACCCCCCCTCCCCCTTAGTGATTTGTGGTGAGGTTTTAGACTCTCATCCCCCCCCCCCACCCCCCCCCCCCCAATAAATCACGTGTATTTTTTTGGTACAAAATATTTTTCAAAATTTCAGAATATTATCTTTAAATATAGGTATAATCTAATTTAATTCTGGACTATTAAGCACAGTGATAAAAATGTCCAGACACACATTAAGGTTGCAGGTTTATTCTCACTGGCATAAAAATAATAAAGGAAAGGCTTACATGTGATTTACGCATGTATTCGGCGCCAAAATCACAGTCTTACTGGCGACTGGCAAGTCGAGCTGGGTGGTTCATGTTGCGGCGGGCGGGGATATTGTTGCCTGGCTACGGCGAGTCAAAGTCACGCGTCGATTTTCGGTTTAGTAGAAATCGGGCGAAAAAATAAATACACGTGATATCTCTCTACACCCCCCCTCCCCCCTTGTGATATTTCGTGATTTTTCCCTCCCCCTCCCCCCCCTCCCCCCCCCCTTTCGAGCCTCACGTGATTAATGGACAATCCCTTCTCCATTTTCTCACAGATATTAATAACGACAAAGAGTTAAAGATGTGTCAAATACATTTACCGCTAAAGCCAATGATACTACCAGCGCTCGTAGCGGAAAGCTGTGGAAATAGAAGTCATTGTGAACTGTGCATGGTTACTTGCACTGTTCACGACGCGAACGCATTCACATACACAGCTTTTGATGTATCTTTCTTCTATGGCGACCATGTTTCGATATTTGTAAACACTGAACGAGACGTTAATAACGGGAATGAAGAAACTTTTCCGATGTAACAAGCTTGAAAACGACATATACCGCCTTATGGAAAATAAATTGGGCAAAAAAAAAAAGGAGGTAGGTAAATAACGGGAAAACGTAAATACCGTTAACGTAAATACGGGGTTTCACTGTACAAAAATCACTTTGATGCAGCATTCATGTTGTTTATATAATTTTTATGTAAAAAATAACAAATCATTTTTTCTGTGAAATTTTTCCATTAATCCAAAATCAATTTAATTTTAATTTAAAAAAATTAATTTGTTTCAAAATTTATTAAATCTTTTTTTTAATATATATGTTCCATGATATTTTCTGTAAGATTATTGATAGAAATTGGTAGAAATAAAACATAATTCATATCTAAATCTCCCTCTTAAATTGTCCACTTTGCCATCACTTCATAGATTTCTTTGTGAACTGCTGATGACGCGACCTGCTGGTACGACGTTTGAGCACAACTGGTTGGATAATGCAGCTTCCTTCCCTTACAAAGGTGAACGAAGGGGAGGGAGCTTTGTGGGTGAACTGACCAATTACAACAAACAATAACTTTTATGGTAATAAACTATACCCTCCAGAGAGATATTTTACTTCAATATCTTTCAAGGTTAGCTCTGTTAGGTTAACAAATGCAGCAACTGTTCCACGAGTTTCTGGAGTGAAAGATAACACCAAGGCTAGTTCGTCCTGATTGGCTACAGAGTCACACGCCTACATGCTGATTTTCTAGGTCACAAATTATAAGAAACAACGAGAAATAACTGTTTCTTGGAGGGTGCCACATAGCAACTGCAACTGATTATCTGTGCACAATATGTTATACAATCTATATCTGTGCACTGATGATACTGATGATAGGTACTTAACTTATAAACACTATTAAAAGTTATTTTATTTGCAAATTTAGTTACATAGCAACTGCAACTGATTATCTGTGCACAATATGTTATACAATCTATATCTGTGCACAATATGTTATACAATCTAACAAGTCCATATGACATTTAAAATAGCAGCCCCTACTGAACGGATGTTAACTAGGATGAGAAAATCACAGGGACCTCATTTTTAATCTAACCTGGCTCTCACACATTTTGTTACATGCCACAGTGTCACATC
The DNA here is from genome assembly GCF_032445375.1 of Bacillus rossius redtenbacheri. Lineage (NCBI taxonomy): Eukaryota > Metazoa > Arthropoda > Insecta > Phasmatodea > Bacillidae > Bacillus > Bacillus rossius. The sequence continues at coordinate 35,177,761 of NC_086331.1, read as the reverse complement.
CCTGTCTTTCTTTCCGAGATACTATGTTATAGAAACTTGTAATATAGATAACCAGAAATACAGTAGGTACTTAAAAATGAAAAAAAAAAAAAAATGCAATTAATTTACATGTTAATTTAAATGACCAAAATTAAAACAAAATAAAATTTTAACATGCAATAACTAACAAAACAAATTACAAATATGTAAGAATAATACAAAATTATCAAAAACTGGTACCTCATTGAAATATCTCAATATAACAACCTAACCTCTTTATTAAACTAACCATAAACAAATATGAACAACCTGTCTTTAATGCACCATTTCCATCTTCTTCATAATTCTTCACAACTAACAAGATTATCATGATCCTGTGCTTTTGTGGGACTTTGAATAGTTTAATAATGTTTGTAACATTTTCAATGAAGCTCACAGAACCTGTTACCATCAATCATGTTTTACAAACAGTAAGTTTTTTCAGAATTCTGTTGGATTTAAAAAAAAAGTTTATTTTCTGAACTTTGAATAATTTATTGAAGCTTCTGACTTAATTTCAGTTGGTCTGGCCAGATTTAACAGTTTGCTTCTGTTGAATAGGGGAACCTCAAAACAGCAGTCTAAAATTGTCTAGAGGCTTCATGGAAGAATCACAGCAAGCAATTTTGATGCAAAAGAAAATAATACAAAATTTAAGGAACAGGAACGTAATGAAAAACAAAAAAAATTACTTTTTTGAAGGCAATAAAAATCCCTGACAGCAGAAACTGGTGTTTGGAAATCTGTGATTGAATCATTAATTCAGTAATTTATTCGAAGAATTGTAGAAAAACTTAAGAATTCAAATAGTAGTAATAACTTGAAAAAATTACAACCAAATACAAAAATAATTATTCACCACTGTGCTTTTATGAACAGAATTTAGATTTATTCAGCATTTGGACATATATTATACCATCCTTCGTTCCCACATTTGAAATGTCAACCAGTTGGTTAATATATTAAAGTATGTTATTTTAAAATAAATAAAGATAAATATTTTTAACAGTTTGGAATAAAAAAATAAAGTAAGTAGGCATAAACCAAGTGCAATTCATGCAGTGAGAAATAATGTGTATATAAATACAAAGCTTAATAAATTGATATGCATAGCTGAAAAAATGGTTTGATGTTAGGAAGCAAAAACATAACTGCAAAATATTTAAAATATTTACTGATTAATAATACTTATAATAATACTAATATTACCATATTATGCCACTAGGAAACAAGTAAATAATCCTAGTTATCAGTTAACATTGTTTTGTTGTTAAGTTTTTTTTTTTTTTTTCAGAAAAATCTCTCAACTCAACTGTTACCAAATAAGTACACATAAATGCCCTGTTGTCTCAGCCCTCCATGTTACTGAATTGGTTTGAATCAGTTATCAACTCAAAATATCCTAATAAAATGACACTGATGATAGGTACTTAACTTATAAACACTATTAAAAGTTATTTTATTTGCAAATTTAGTTACATAGCAACTGCAACTGATTATCTGTGCACAATATGTTATACAATCTATATCTGTGCACAATATGTTATACAATCTAACAAGTCCATATGACATTTAAAATAGCAGCCCCTACTGAACGGATGTTAACTAGGATGAGAAAATCACAGGGACCTCATTTTTAATCTAACCTGGCTCTCACACATTTTGTTACATGCTTAATTTCTTCTATCTTAATTCAACCTAGTCAAATTTATTGCTTGATTGCAGGGAATCACTACTTACTTCACCTATTGGCTAGTACCACACAATTTTCTTTGATTTCAGAGCTCTTCACAAATAGGGAGTTTTCCAGAATGCAGTAGGGTTAAAAATATCACATTTTTGCACAAATTGAAAAACTCTTACATTGATTTTACCATATTTAAATTGGATGATCTACCCTAATCAAACTTTTAAACTAATATATGATCAGCTAGACCTTCAAAAACCTAGCAATACAGAACAACCCATCCTTCCTGAAAATATCACATAGCAAAAACCTAGGATGTATTGAAAATTCATACAACTGACAACAATTTAAAAAAATTGGTTGTCTGTAAAGTCGGTTTACGGACGATAGTTTAACGTGACAACATCATAACAAAACATTGATGAAATGATTGCATAGTTTTATGAATAAAATTGAATCAATTTTATTGAATTATCACTTTTTTGTATGGGTACAAAGAAGAAGTGAAATTAAATCTACAATTTAATTGATAAATTTACTTTTATTTGCACTCATTAATTCAAATATGTTTATTACTTTAACTAAGAGATTATTTTAACTATAACTTTTATACATGTTTGCTATTTAACTTCTTCCAATCTGTGTTATTCTGTTAAGGATAGGACGATGATAGGAAAAGTAGGAAACGAATGGGAGTGTTACAAGTTTAATGTGCCTTGAAAAAGTCAAATCGATGGTTGTTCCAATCGAGTGGAAGAGAGATGATAGATGCGGCGCAAGCATACAATGAGCGTAATGGGACACAGCGTAATGGGACTATGTGCGTAATGGGACAATGAGTCATCCTTTTTCGTTCATGCAGCCGGCGTTCATCGATTTATTAGACGTCACGTCAATAACATAAAAATTGTAAAAAAAATTGGTTGTCTGTAAAGTCGGTTTACGGACGATAGTTTAACTTGACGTCATAACAAAACATTGATGAAATGATTGCATAGTTTTATGAATAATATTGAATCATTTTTATTTAATTATCACTATTTTGTATGGATACAAAGAAGAAGTGAAAATAATCTACAATTTAACTGATAAATTTACTTTTATTTACACTCATCAATTCAAATATGTTTATTACTTTAACAAAGAGATTATTTTAACTATAACTTTTATACATGTTTGCTATTTAACTTCAAGATCGTCGAGCATGTTTTACGCTTTTTCGCAATTACACATTTAACGACAAAGTTTGTTCGTCGTGAAATTAAACGTAGAATTTAATAAAAATGCCCTTGCAGTTAATAAAATAAGTATTAGTAAGTTTAAGAAAGAATTTCAGCTTTAATCTCCAACCCAGACGCTCATGTTGCGCTGGGGCCAAGATTAAAATTTGTAGAGAATATTTTACGTTTTTATGTCTTCCAGTGCTCAAAATGATATGCAATTGTGGCCCTGGGCACGAAATTTTATTTATAATTCATTAATAATAACGCCCCTCGCGATAAACAAAGGAAAATATGTATTGACGAGGCCTGGTTGTCATGGAAGCGGATAGATAGCGCGATTCGTTCGGTTTGCGTCCATCACCGTAGATGGAAGCACTGTAGGGGAATAATATTATTTTGTTTTTATAATACGATTTTATAACAAATACGCATCCCAAATACACCAAACTTATTTATAATGTGTTACAATATTTTTTAAAACATTGTGCAAAAGATCCCGGGTGTAATTTGAATTATTATGTGTAACTGTAAAACACCATTGTTCGTACAAAAACGTATTTGAAAATTCAACATTACTTTTAAATAATCGTACTGATTGTGCTGAAAATCGGTGGACGATCGTTACATTACATAATATTAATAATTCAAATGACGAAAACATGATTGAAAAGTCAAATCAATGGTTGTTCCAATCGAGTGGAAGAGAGATGCGGCGCAAGCGTACATCGTAGTGGGACAATGTGCGTTACGGGACACTTTTTCGTGCGTGCAGCCGGCGTTCATCGATTTATTAGACGTCATTCCCACTTTATGTTCATCAGAAAAAAAGTGTGATTAACATGAATTTACCTTAAATATTCAAATAATTGCTCAAAATCACATAAATTACACTTGCTGATTTGTAAAATAATAATAAAAATAAAATACACAATTACAAATTCTTCATTCAGAAAAAAAATTATTTTCTATACAGCCAGTCTACGGCTGCTACTTTCAAAAGTTTGACCATAGATAATATAGAATGAGCCTATATTTCATTAAACCAGAATGTTTCAGTTCCCAATTCAAATTATAGTAGTCTCGAATTACAGAGATTCAATCAACTGAGGTTCCATATTATCTGAGCCGACCTAAAGCACCTTTTCCAACAAAGACTGTTGAAACATTTGCTTGAGGACGTAGAAAATAATCTAAGTGTTGTTGAATGCCTAGAGAAAATTGACCTTATAAAGGTAAAGTTACTCTTTATAGCAAGGAGTAATGAACAATTAAAATTCAAGGAATATGTTTGTTTTTCTCTAAGCTTTTATATGAAATGTCATGTAAGAGTTTTAACGTGTGGTTTAGTTTTTGGTTTTATCTCTGGTTGTTTAAAAAAAAAAAGAAAATAATGTAAAAAGTAGAGAAGATAAAATGATTTAAGGTTTGAATTGTAATTTTATTTTATGAAGTTATAGATGTGACTAGTTGTAAAATTGCTGGATTATAAGTTGTTGAAATAGCTAAGGAAGTTGGGATTTGTCAAAATCCTTGAGGATAAACTTTATACTACAGCGACGTGAAGCATGGTGCAGGAGCATGATACGGAATAGATGTTGAATTGATGAAGCTGCCAGACGATTACTGATAGTACTGTGCCATCATCGGTACGATGAAGTGTCGCAGGAGTGTTCCATCTGGTGTTCGTGTACTGCCTACATCGGTATGAATTTCCAGTTATTAATATAGAGATCACTCTACCAAAGGACCGGTTATATAAAATTACTTCTATAAGGTTGGTCAGTTGGTTGAGATATGGAGAACTGTAAAATTTTACCATTTATAATTATTTAAACTGGTGTTTTACTCCCATATAATCATTATTGCACTAGTGAAGGGCCCTTTGTTTATAAAGTCAGTCGATTACTAGTAAGGATGAGTAGTAGTTTGATACCCGTATGATTACCATTTGTTTAATGTCTTCTTTTAGTTTCTTTATCTCCACTTGTACAACCCCAGAGGAAAAAAACTCAGACTGAGTTAACTAAAGCTTGGCAAAAATAAAATCTTTGTTTATTCAATATTCGTAAAATTAAAATAATAATTTATAGAGTATTGATATTAAATTTAAGAAATGAAAAGAATATCTAATTATTAACTCTGAGTACCACCTACCTTGAGCATTGGTATAATATAAATATTATCCAAAATCCACTAAAGGGAGTTGTACAACCTCTAAGAAATTATTTACTGGGTGTGTGAATCATGGAGTGACATGAAAGAATCCACACCGATGAAGAGCTGGAATAACATCACCCTGTAAAATGATACCAGTTGGACCAACTGTAAATCAAGACAGTTTTCTTATTCTACCCATATTATCCGAGATTTGGCTTATCTGAGGTTGCCGCTGTCCACAATAACTTTGTTAACCAAGACATTAATGTGTTTAGTAAATCCTTCAAATAAAGAAATTAGAAACAAACATATAACAACTTTGCACAAAACAACAAAAAATGTAAACATTGAATAGGCCTGCAATAAAATCTGTTAGAAAAACTTAGAAATTATAATTATATAAATTCCAGAATTTCTGAGAATTCTTGAAGTCTCATGGATGTGCTTTCAGCATTGTTCATGCATGTGTTGTTAATGATAAGCTTCACATTAATATCCAGACAGCAATATTTTGGAAATTGTTACATTAGGAACCAGTACTAACTCATTACGGCTACAACTTTTAACAAAAAAAGGAAAAACCCCTTTGCATAGTGACTACATGCTTCACTGTAATCTAACTCTATGCTCGCGAGTTACGCAGAAGCTCGTACACAAACCTTTGGCGAGTCTACATGTGACTACTATGTAGAGGTGGGTCGAAAAGTATCAACCTGATACTTTGTCACTGATACGCGCCTGTATCAGGAACGGCCCACGAGTACACTTGAAAAGTATCAGAGACTTTAGTATCAGTTCAGAATTCACCTGGAACAACACCACGGCCAATGAGCGCAGTACCCGATCGCAGATGACGGTCACTTGGGCGTAGCTTGTGAAAGGGGAGGGAGCAGGAACGACGAATAAGGGATAAAGAAGGGAAAGAATGTAGGGGAGGAAGCGCAGGGGAAGGCGTTGAAGCCTTGAAGGAGAGGCGCAAAGCGATATTGTTACAAGCAGGGCTGCCACTCATGGGTTTTTCCACCCAGATCTGGGTTTTTCCAATGGTGTTAGGGTTTCTGGGTTTTTAAATAATGAATTCCAACAATTCTAGGTTTTTTATAATTTTAATTATTTTTATACCTAAAACAATAATAAAAGTAGTAGCTACTGTAACTGTTGCAATATCTGTTTGATAAATGCAAACAAGTCTATGTGTTTCACACACAAAAATACATATAAACACAAAACTAGTTTTCAAGAAGCTAAGTCGAATATTAAATTAGACACATTCTTCAAAGAGGCTTGCAGAACACAAAACCAATGCAACAATTAACCTTCAAACCAATCTTGTAGAATCAGACTCTGAATAAAGACTAACGTACATGATGCAGTTTTATAAAAACAATTACCGGTTTAAAGAATGCAGTGATGGTGTTTGTTTTGTCATGTATATATTTGTAGGTTTTTTTATGATATGTGCTGGTCCAAGAATTACCTACTTATACAGCCATTTTGCTGCAGTGTAATTTTCTTGTATTGGTTGTATTTAACCATTATCAGTCTTGTAAGGTAATTAATTGTTTTATATTAAAACCAGTTATGTTTATATTTTTGAATTAGTACGCAAACATTTTCAACGATAGCATTTTAGATGCATCTGGGTTTTTTACCCATGTGTCTGGGTTTTTTTGTAGGTTATCTAGGTTTTTCATGAATATCAGAGTGGCAGCCTTGGTTACAAGTCGTTTTGTTTATTGTCCTACTTCAAAGTACGCTCAGTGCGCAGTGCGTGCACCGTCTCGTTCAATAATAAAACTAATGAAATTTTAATATTAAAAAGTACATTAATACAAGATACAATATTTATATTTGTGCACCTAACAGCTATGAAAATGCAAATAAATTCTCAGTTGACACTAATAACAGATGTAATCAACATATGGACTTTCTTTTTTCGAAAACAATTAGTAACTAGTGTTTTTATACATTAAAAATTCACGATTTTATCAAAAATAAAAAATAAAAAAACAGATAGGTACATTAGTGAGCATACTATATCAATATTTTTCAAATGTTTCTTCAGATTAGTCGATGATTTATAACTCAGTTTTTGTTTACACAAATTACATTTAGCAAACTCATTATTTTCCGTGAAAAAATTCCACACAAATTAAGTCTTTTTCGTGCACTTATCCATTCCTTATTTCACTATAAAGATACTAACTAAAAAACATGACAGCCCGCAACATGGTGATACACGGCCAGGACGAACTGCAGTGAATGTTGAACTGATTGATACTGGTTGTATCAGGCGGGCATGAGAGTATCAGAGGTAGAGAATTACCAGGCGTGATAAATAATGTATCAGATTCTCCTTCCGGTCGCACGGTCTGCGTACGCGGAGCTTTGTTGCCTCCTGGGACCGTCTGATACAGAAGTATCAGAGACTTGTAACATGGTACAATGCTGTATCAGTATCAGGTCGGTACAGATACCGAAAATTGCTGTCACAACCCACCTCTACTACTATGAATGATACACGATGACCCCCTGCAGGTATGGGAGGGTTACTATGTTAAAAGCCCCATGGGTTTTCAAAAAATGGCGGAGGGAGAGAATAAAAAGGGGGCGTGGCTAGTAGGGATGAGGGAGGAGAGACTCAATCCTGATTGGTCAGGGGCCCGAGCAGTCTAGGGGTGTCCAAAACACCCAGCATTAATTATGACTGCGCCGAACTATAGTTTGCACAACTGCCGCTAGATCGCGTGCCGCAAGATGTCGGCAGACCTAGCCAGGTGCATAGAGCTTGGGGAGGTGTCGCTACTTGGCGGGGCAAACAGGAGTTAATCAGAGTTTAGTTCCAAATTCGTCTGAGAGATTGTGCCTGAGGGGCGCGCGGTTGCTAGTATGGGAGTGGCCTGTTTCCTAAGGGGAGGGATTTAAGGAGGGGGCTGCCCATTGCCCAGGTGCTGGTTCTGAGAAGGCCTGCAAAAAATTTAAGAGTGTGAGGGGAAAGGAGGAAAAAGCTTGCGTTGTGAGAAGGCTGCAGGACCCGATACTGATGACGTGCTCTGGAGCGCTAAAATAGGAGCACCGTGCCTGCTCAAAGCTCCTTACCAACACAAGGTGCTCTGAGATGGGACGGAAGCTGTAATCACGGAGGGCGTTAGAAATAACATGCTGGTTCGTGCAGGGAGTCGGGCGAAATGGGAATTGTACCGCCAACTGCGCATGGGAGCCGTGGCGCATCCGGCCGAGGCGCTGAGATAAGGAGGTATCCTATTGGTAAAGTTTAAATCAAAAGAGGCCCAGGAAGTACAGTGGGAGAAAAAACTTTTAAGTAAGTATCTCTGACATAGTCAAAAATGTAAACAAAAAAATGTATATATAACAAATGTAACCATGTGCTGAGGAAATACAGTGCAATGGCACAGAGTGCATTTAATAGTATTATTTAAGAGGAGTTGCATTTGACAAATAGTTTGCGTGAAGTTAGGACTATTTTAAATCTTTATTCATGGTATTGGTTGGTAAGAAGAAGGAATCCCAATATAACATGGTTTGGTATACTGCAATCATGTTCCCAGGTCTACCTATTCTAGCACCGTTATCTGGATGGGAAAGTGATAGAGGGTTAATCTTTATTGGCACTGGGAATAAATTGACTCTGTAGATAAGAAAAACACACAAAAGCAAACTTGTGCTAAGAGTGCAGTGCTGTGCAGTGCAGTCAGAGGTCTGTTAATGGGAATGTACACATAATTGTTTGTTGGTTTAATTAAAGTGATGTAGAGCTGAAAAATTGGTGGCATATACCAGCAGTTCATAAGAAGTAGACAATTATAAACTGTGATAGTTAAGTTTTATAATAAGTTGAAATAAAACTGCTTGCAGCCTGTATTATTTTTTCCATAATTCTAATTTAGATGGATGTGATCATCCCTTTCTCCTAGTGAAAATAAATACAGGTATATACCATACTTGACCACTTCTATTAAAGCTTGAAAAATTATTTTGAGCCTGAATAGGTTCTCTCCCCAATAAAACATCAATCTACAATGTGGGGATAAGCTATGTCCCCCGACAGCTGCATTTTACCACAAGTCTACTGTACTCACTTTCATTTATTAACTTTGTATGAAATAAAACTGTGTTTGTTAAATGTATTTTTGTTAAGTAGCTATGGTATTAAAAAATAACTAATGTTCTATTATTGTTACATTTCACACAGGGGGAGAAGAATAATGGATTTGATGTTCTGTACCATAACATGAAATATGGTGCAGTTGCAAGCAAAGAACTAGCTGAATTTCTAAGAGAAAGGTATGGTATATTTGATTTGTTTGTGATCTTACTAATATTTAAGTTGCTTTTATAATAAATGTATTGACCTAACATTAGCCCATGGTGTGCTTCATTTTTTAAGAAACTGGTCTGGAATTTGGGACCCAGGTTTGAATCCTGGTCAGTCCATCCTGATTTCAATTTTCCACGATTTCCAGGAATAACTTCCAGCAAATGTTGGAATGGTTCATTATTATAGACCATGGGAGATTCTTTCCCCAGGTTCCTTGACTTGTTTAGCATTTGTCCATCTCTGATTATAAAATGAAAATTAATAAAATAAAATCTTTTATTTAAAGATTTATAAATTTTCTGTTGGATTTTTGACAGCTAACATACAACAGTAGAGACATTGTATTGATGTAGTATTAATTTATAAATAATAATTGATATCCTAAGTAGTTATTTTGAAGTGAGTAATAATTTTGTTCGTTTATGTTTATTAATTTATTTTTATTTATTTAAAATCAAATTTATAATATATGCACACACCACACAAGTTTGTAAATTTTTTCACATAAAATTATAAAATTGGAATTTTTAAACATTTTACCAAGGAGGTTTTGTTTTTCTCAATAAACACATGAATGCAGAGGAAGCTATCACGATGAAATTGTATGAATTAGGTATTGGGGGAGGGAGGGAATTTCATAAGTTCCAGGAGCCAGATACAGATGCAGTATACAGCATATTACTAAGGACCAGGTTTATGTGAATAGGAAAGGTGTGGGAATACTAATGCAGTTATTGGAAGAGGGGTTTAAGATGAGGGAAACCGGGAGGGGGAAGTCAATGGTAGATCATAGTAATGAAAGGAAATGGGGAGGGGATAATATAGGCAGTGGAAATGTGACAGAAGGAAGGGAGAGAGAAGTGAAGGATAAAATTAATGTTAGAAGGAAGTGTGCAGATATAGAAGAAGATGGAAGGCAAAAAGAGGGTGTGTGTAAACATAATGTTAATAATTGTAGGAGTGTCTTGAAGAAAATAGACAAGTTTTGTACTGTAGTTGAACTGTATGGGTAAAAGATTGTGGTAGCTGTTGAAACATGACTGAATGGGGAAGTAGCAGACAGTGAAATGGGGATTAGGGAATATACAGTATAATAAAGGGACAGAGATAGGAAGTGGATGGGGTAATGATGTTCATATGATGGGGGGGGGGGGGGGGGGGGAGTATTGGAGAATGAAGACAAATGGGGGGAGGGTAAAGGGGTGCTTCATCTGAAGATTACAGGGAAAAAGAGAAAATGCAGCTGTTTGCTGTGTACAGGCTGCCAGGAGAAGGGGGAACAGAAGTGGAAATGATACTGGAGAAGCTTAATACATTGAATAAAGAGAGCTGGGTAGTGGTAGCAGGTGATCTAAACATTCTAGAGATCTAGTGGGAGCACTGTAAAGAGCTAGTGGGGGCAATAGGGCAGAGGATGGCAACCAAACTAGTAAATTCATATCCAAAGCAAGTAGTGGTGGGGAATACAATGATGGGTAGGGGATGGTGGAAACATTATTAGATGTTAACCTGGTTAAATATGAAGAGCTAGCTTTCGGATTTATAGTTGTTGATGGTATAAGTGACCATGAAATACCTGTAGTTGAATAATTCTATATCGAGCAGAATGTTAGAAAAAGCAGGGGTGGAACAATATGGCTGTATGGGAGGGCAGTGCAACCAAAGGTGGAAGAAAACTTAGAGGAGAGATTTGACAAACAAGGAAGCTTAAGAGCAAGGAACAGAGCAATATGGGGAACAATTAAAAGTAGGAACAATTAAAAGTAGGAAGGATGAAATCCAGAAAAGAATGAAATGACTTGACAGTAAGAAAGTGATTGGTAAAGCGGGAATTGGGAATGGATTGTTAAAACTGGGGGGTGAGGCTGTGGCAGTGTACCTGTGAGTGTTAATCAGCAGATTGGTGGATTATGGTAAAATCCTGCAGGAATTGAATGAGACTAATTTACCAGTATATAAGATAGGGTGGATTAAAGAGTACCCAGCAAGCCATTGGCCAGTTAGTCTCACATCAGCAGTAAGAAAGTTAATGGAGTGAGTAGTGCACAGGTGTGTGGTAGGGGAAAAGGACAGGTGGCACTGGCTAGATGAGAGCCAACATGGGTTTAGGAGGGGCTACTCATGCAAAACGCAGCTGGCTTGTTTGCGGAGGATTTGGCGCAGGGGTTCTATATAGGACAGCAGATAGATGCCTGTTTTATCAACTTCAAGTAAGTAATTGTCAAATTATCTCTTGTGAAAATGATGAAGGTGGAGTGGGTCTTAAGGGATATTTTAAGAACAGGACACAGAGGGTACGTGTAGAGGATGAGGTATCTGAGGAGGGAAGTGTTACGTCAGGGGTGCCGCAGGGCAGTGTGCTTGGCCCACTGGTCTTCACCATCATGGTGAGTGATATAGGGGAGGGCATAGAAGGGTGCATGAAACTCTTTGTGGACAAATGTGTGGTATATCGAAATGTGAAGGAGGGTAGTTTTACAGGAGAATTTGGATAGACGGGAAGTGTGGGTGGAAATAAATGACATGAAGATATGTGTGCAAGACAAAGGTGGTTAGATTTACTAGGAAAAAGGAGGATAAGAGGGTCTGCAGCTGGATGGGAGTCTAAAAGCTGTAAATACATAGGGGTAGTGCTGCAAGGAAATCTTTGGTGAGAAGATCAGGTGTAGAAGTTATCTAAGAGCATACAGGCTCTGGGCATGCTGGGACAGATGCTTAGTGGAGGAAGCATCGTTACAAAAGGAAAAGGCCTTCTGTAACCAAGGTACGCCTCATGCTGCAGTATGTTGAAGCAGTTTGGGATACATATACAGCAGTGCTTGAGAGAGAACTGGATGGGTTACAAAGAAGAGCAGCTAGGAAGAAGAAGGGAAAGTGGAGGAGCATTGTTACCAATGAAAAGGGAGAGTATTTTAATAGCCCATCAAAGCTGATGTTGGAAATGCGGTGGGAGAGCCTAAACAAACAGAAGGCAGGTAGAGAGGCTAGTTATGGTGTATCAAGTATTGAGTGAGGTGGGAAGGTGGGGAGAGCTGGGGCAACATGTTCTTAGTGGGGGGAGAGAAGCTTAGAAGTAAGAGGAAGAACTCTGGGAAAGTTTTTATGGAGTAAAGAAAAACGGAAAGGGGTGAAACTCGAAAGTAGTGAGAACGATAGGGAATGGAACATGTTGGATGAGGAGTGTGCGATGGTGAGGAATGTGGCTCAATTAATGAGAACAAGAGAGGAAAGTGTGCTTGCTACAGGGCTTGTGCCCAATTTCAGCATTCTTCAAATTAATCAAATCAAAATGCTTAATCAAATGGGAAATACTATTTAATATTTACACTTAATTTTATTTGTAAGTTAATGGTACAAAGTAAGATATTTTTATAGCATTATTAAAAATAACAATGAAGCCCAAATGATAACTCTTGTACTGTGCATATGCTTGTGTTGATATTTATGTTAAGTAGTTGACAACCATTTTTATAACCATTTTTTAACCAACCAATACTTAATTTAGATCATTTGGTTTGTTTTTAATAATATAAAGTTTGAATGAAATTTGAATGTCATGTAACTAGATAATTTTAAATTTTAGGAGTAATTCTATGTACTAAAGCTTTATTAATTAGGAGAAATAGTTCTATCTCTGAGCTGTATCATACACCAGTCACATTATACTCCGTGATTAGGTGTGAAGCAAGTGTAAAATGGTATGGAGGATGCATGGTCTGTTGGAACGGCAGTCTGTGAGAGAGGATGAAAGGCTGTGTGCACTGACTTACAGGCAGTATGTAGTGGATGAGGTATAGAGGTCATTATGTTGTCATGGGACAGGATGACATCATATTAGATATACATCCAGAACAAGGACCTGTTGTAGGCTTTCGGGAGACCAGTCGTAATAGGGTAGATGCTAGATGTTGACCACGAGAAACACGAGTGTTATGGAATTTAAAGAGTCTGTAGTTCCAATTTATTTACTTGCTTGAAAATCACATGCAGTTGCTACTAACATGGACTGCTATTACACTGATTAGCAAATTAAAACATCATTGTAGCAAATTGCATTAATATTACACATGGTATTTGTACGTACAGAAATGAAGACCTTATAAAGTGTCTCTTTGGCATGGATGAATGAACTAAGTTCTGTAACATAATATATCATGGGATATTTTTCTACAAAAATTTACAGTCATTGAAACACACATATATAGGAAATTTTTTACTAAAGTAATTATAACACTATCTATATTAAAAAAAAGAACAAACCCTTAAGTATGTCCCAGAAAACCAGGACAAAAAATACAGAAATATATGAACAAAATACAATAGAACATCCCAGATCAGTTTTTGGCAAAAAAAAATTAAGTTAGTTCATGGAAAATAATGTCACAGCATAAATTTATCTTTATAGAAAAAAATAAAATGACAAAAATAGAAAAGTTAATGGACCAGCAAATATGGTAAACAGGCGAGTAAATCTTGGATTATACACTTGCAGATGGATTTAGAATAAAAAATTTTGATAATGCACATAATTAAGGCTGAGGAGACAAAGACAATACAAGCTGTAGCAATACACATCAGTAGGCCAAGGATTTGGTTGTGGAGTCATTTATACAGATATGGTGGCAATGATTCAGTGAACATGGAGATGTGTTGAACGTGTCCATTATTACCTTCATCAGCCCCAGCCTAAATATTAAACAGGGAATTTGAAAGTTAGTTCTGAAGGAATTTTTTTTTGTGTGTGTTGTTTTGATTGAAAAGCACCTGTACTGCAAAAAATTTGGTTTATTGCAGATTAAAGAATTTCTAACCAAGTCTTTCCCAAAATACAATTTTACTAAAAAACATCACTTGGCACAGAAAGGCGAGGTTTAAATTTTAAATGACTAAATGATGATCGATTTTACCCTTAAGGAAAATGGGATTTTGCTTTGGCCCATCTATCATTCTTCTGGTTTGCAGCAGCTGTAACTTCTTTAATCATATGACTACACCACTCAGTTACAGCTTCTACACACTATTTGGTGGCCTGTTCAAGCTGAATTAGCTGTCGCTTCTGTTGGGAAAGTTGCTGATCTTGTCGTACAGAATGTTGCTCCAAACACTGCACTTTATCTTCAGACCGAAAGCTGGTTTCATCAACCTTCATTTCTTCTTGAGCATGTACTAGTTCACTTTGCAAGTCTTCTTGCACAGCTACCAGCTCATTTTGCATAACTTCTTGTGTCTTTTTACATTTTGTCAATTCAGCTCTTCATGGCACCTCTTCTTGGCCGTTCTTTGTTTCATTTTATCTTGGCCATTCTCCATTTTATTCTTCATGACCTCCTGGTTACTCTCCATTTTTTCCTAGTCACTCTTTATTTTGCCCTGGCTACTCCTCAGTCCCTTAATTTCATTTGTCATTTAAATAAAAAGAGCCATCAAGTTCCTGTTTTCTTCACACTCCCTTTTCCTTATTAAAATGCAGTGACAGCCTAACTGTCACTCATTTCCTATTAACTACACTCAAGTTAAACCTATTACCTAGTTTAAATTTTTATTCAAAACTAACTAGTTTCTTACACTTACTTTATTACACTTTATTCTCAGATAGCTGGATTATATTTTTATTAATATTTATGTTTATTAAATTTATTTTGTTTAAAAAACTTAATCTTAAATCTATTAATTAGGGCTATTACACTTCTGACACCAATGTTTATGAATGGAGAAAACAGGTCCGGAAAGGATAGCCAAATTAATTAATTAGAGTTTATTTTTTAACTACTAGGTACATTTTTTCTTAAATGTCAACAATCTGAATGACTTTTCACAAACTAATCAGACTAATGAGTCCACTATTTACTTCTCCCTCTGGAGCTTGGCTTGACAGTGGCTCTCTTTTCTGTTCGTTCTTGCTATCCACCTCATTCCCAACACGCACTACTCACTCATCCGCCACGCAGCGACACTTTCTTCGATGCTCCAATGTTTTCACACAAAGCCTATCACTTATTGCTCACTATCGCTTGCCAAGAGGCTCACTCACCTCCTTCACTTCACTTTCCTCACTTCACACTCTTCACCTCACTGCAGCTCACTGGTCGGTCCCCTTTTTTTACCTCTCAAGTCCTGCCCTGGAAAGATCTCGTAGCCTTCGGAAGTATGTCATCAAAGTCCCCTTGACTTAACACTCAAAGCTGCAAGAACAATGACGTCCTAATTACATCACTTCATGTAGTGGGGCTCTGGGAACCTGCCAAATTCTCTAGAGACTTCATGGGGGTGCTTTGTAGAGGGAGGGGGGTGGGGTTTCTGGTTGTCGGAAAAGTGGCCGCTAATGCAAGGTCCTTGTAGTTGTTAGAGGAGGAGAGGGTGGAACAGCCACTACCTGCGTCCTGCTCCTCCAGGGGTGGGGTTCTCCGTAGGAAGCCAACAGTTTTTCTTAATTAAAACTTTTTACATTTTATTCATAATACTTCATTTGTCACTGGTTTATTAATAGAAAAGCAATCATTTTAAACGCATACTGTATTTTGCAACTGCTAGATTTTAAGCACTCATTCAGGGCTAATTTTTTCCCTAGTTTCTTTCACAGCCCTCACCACAAAACTATTTTAGTTTAATATAAGTTACATTTTTTTTTGTGATTCATTTTAGCAGCAATTGATTTTTTTTTTTCAACTTCAGAGTTGTCTAAAGCACAAAAAGGAATTATATTGTATTGTGTCTGTATTTATTTGGGCTTTTAGAAAGAATTTCTTGTAATGTAAGTTTTTAATTTAAATTTGTTGCTAATTGTGAAATCACTATGTGCACAGATCAAACATTGAAGAGACAAACTCCAAGCTCCTGCTGAAACTTGCAAAACAGGCTAGCAGTGCTTGCCCGCATGGAACATTTGCTCCGTTTTGGGGTATTTTTCGTAGTTCTGCAGAAAAGTTGTCATCTATTCATGCACAGATGGTACAGAGCATATCAGATATAGTGAAGGATATCAACAAGTATTCGGAGGAGCTGCACAGGAAACACAAACAGGTGGTAGATTTTATCTTTTTCCTTCAGCCTATCTATGTGAACATGTGAATGAAGTTCTATACTTTCCAATGTTTTATGTTTTTTATTTGTGTGCTTTTATATTTATTATTTTGACTCTTAGATTTTGCATTGTGTTATATGAACCCTTCGACATTTTATTGTTGTATGTGGACCGTTAGATTCTGCATTGCATTATATGGACCCTGAGATTTTGTATATTGTTTTATGGCCTCTTAGGTTTTGCATTGTGTTATATGGACCCTTAGATTATTCATTATGTTATGTAGACCCTTAGATTCTGCATTGCGTTATATGGACCCCTAGATTTTGCATTGTGTTTTATGGACCCTTAGTATTTGCATTATGTTGTGATATTAGTTAGCCAAGTTATCAAAATATCACATCAAGAAATATTACCATAATTCCATCCACTTTTTCACCTAGCGCGGCAGCATTCAGGGACGGATGATACGATCAGTGAAAACGTTCAAAGATTGTGACAAAGGATTTGACGCACTTGCACATAGTAGCATAGTTTTGTTATTCTTTGTTTTATTGTTTACAGCAGTAAACCAGTGTAATGCCCGCAAGTTTAAGTTTCATTGCATTAACAGCTGTTTATTGAAATTCAGAGTGATTAATACATACCATTGTCAACCAATAAAAGGCAACTATTTTTTTTTCTTCCTTTTTGAGTGTATTAGCTACAATATATAGTGTTTTTGCCTGACTGCGTGCATGATCTGGTGTGACAAAAATTAGGTTGTACAACAGAGTGGCATTAATGAAGAGACCTCATGAGAGAGTAATGTCGGAGGTGGCTGCAGCACCTGAGTGCTGTATAAAATCCGCCCTAGACTACAGCTTCACATTCATTTATTTATACTTAAAATTTTAGGCCCTAAAGCCTTGTCCCATTGCTATATATCAGGTCCTGAAGACTTATTCAATTCAGATGTATCCATTACTTACTTTTGCATTTGCAGGAGTGAGGGATAGACCAGAAAATTATTTCTCTGCATTTGTGCAGCCAAACAACTTTTGGTCTTCTTCCACCCATAGGTTTTTTTTTATCTGACCCTCATGCAGCTGTTAGATTTCTTTTACAGTCAACTTTCGATCATCCACAGGTGGGTTATTCGCATTGCAGATGAACCACAGCACCTATTAAAAAGTCGATTTTCTTAAATGTATTCTTTTAAGTAAAACATTTGTAGTCTTAGGTCACAAATTCTGATAAGAATAACATTAAATCAGTACTAACGTAGCAAATTCTCAGTAGTTATCACAAAATATTTACGAGAAACACAAAGTTACTGTTTTAGCATTTGTGAGGACAGATATGTAAACCGCAAAACTATGCCCACACAACTCGTAAATGCCGCAGCCTTGAAGCACACGCCGCGCCACCAGCTGATCTCATTCCTTCCACTAGTGCTTCATTTCTGGCCTGTGCCATTGTTGTGAAGTGATTTTTGAGCGTGGTGATTGTGATTTTATATGAACATTTTGGGGAACGTAAACAGGTTTTTCTAATAAATCAAAAACTGGAAATAATTAGTAAGTTTGAGGAAGAATCTTGTCTACAAAACAACTTTATAATAGTGGTTGAGTGGGTGAAACAATTATCTGTGATATAAGGAGCAACAAAACAAATCTGTAAATTATGCTAGCAATGCTGATTCAATGAGTGGTTGGTGTAAATGAAAATCAATGAAACCATCAACCTACGATGAAATGGATAAGGCAATGTTGGAATGGTTCAGTTTTCAGAAATAAGGGGCCCAGTATGTGCCAAACAAGCAAAGCATTTTTTTTTTTCAGCATTCAAATTCAAATTCAAATTCAAATTCACCTTCATTTACTCTGAAACTTCAAGACAACAACATGGATGATCTATTTAATATGGTAAAATCTCTCTGTGTTAAGTTTGATGAGCTTAAGAGTGAAAATGCGGTGCTTAAATCCTTGTTAATGGACTCAAGAGAAGAATACTCTTTAATCAAACAAGAGTTAAAAGAGATCAAAAAAAGCTTATACATAAAGCAAAATTCAGACTTATCTTACAGCCAAGTGACCAAAAGAGTGCCCAATAATAAGGTGATCGATGTTAATGGTGCAGTGAGTATACCCAGCAACAGCTCCACGTGCAGTGACCTACTTTCTGGTCAGCAACAAACGCGCACGGTCAGGAACTCCAACAATAACAACCAGCGAGTCGACTCTGAAGGTTTCACGTTGGTACAAAAACAGCATAAGTCAAGACATAATGAAAACCCAGTTGGTACCCATGATCAAGAACGTAAGAAATCTCCACCCCAAGTAGGAATACGTAATACATCCACTCTTAAAACTGTCTCCAAACCTACCTACAAAAAGACTAAATCCCTGTTTGTTACCCGTTTTGAAGCCTCAGTTAAAGAACAAGAAATTATGGATTACATCACAAATGAACTCAATTTATCTCAGGTCAAAGTTACTAAACTCCGAACGAAGTATAATACTTATGCTTCATTTCATATATCAGTACTTGAAAATGACTTCAGTAGAATCAATAATATTGTGTTTTGGCCAAGTGGCTGTTTAATTAGCCCGTTTTACGGTAAACTACATCCCGATCAAGTCTACACTAATGCTACCAATCAAGACAATACAGCAGTGACCATCATGCCTCCTAATCCAATGGCGTCAACTTCCACATCTAATTTGATGCTGGAGGAGCATCCTACTTCCCACAGTGAAGCAGTTCCTTAGAAATTATGATATTGCATATCAAAACGTGAGAGGATTAAGAACTAAGTCTAATGAATTTCTGGAAAACCTTTTAAACTCTCATTACGACATTATTTGTTTAACAGAAACCTGGCTCAACGATAACAACATAAATTCTCACTATTTCACAGACCAGTATATAGTTTTTAGAAATGATAGAAATCCTCAACTTACACTGAAAAATAGAGGGGGTGGTGTACTTTCAGCCTTTAACAAAACCAAATTTTTATCAGTGCTACCTGTTTACATGTACGACTTTCCCGGTATTGAAGCTATCTGGATCAAGGTAAAAACGTCTCATGCAACAACTTTTATCATCGGAACTATCTACCTAGCCCCGGACATCTCGCCGAACAAATATCTCGAGTACCTTGAACACTTGGAAGAAAAACTATCTACCACTCAAGAAGATATTTTAATTCTTGGTGATTTTAATGTTCCAGGTATTGATTGGCTCACTCGGCACTTTTCAAACATTACTCATTCACATGTCAAATCCAAAGCCAATTACCTTCTCAATTTTGTGTCTACATTGGGTTTGACCCAATATAATCACACCCAACCTTGCAAAAATCTTCTCGATTTATGCTTAACAAATCTACCTCAGTGTACAGTAACGCAAGCCTCTTAAATATTTTCCAAAGAAGATCTGTATCATCCAGCTCTAAACATTAACATTGAAATTTATTCTAGCACAAGAAGTGTTTATCCTCCCTACAGAAATTACAAGGATGGTAATTTTTTAGGTCTTTATAACTCCATAAAAAATTACGACTGGTCTCATTTCTATGAATCAACCAATGTTAATCATCAGGTGGATGTTTTAACAAATTGTATAACTGACAATATGAACATATTTATACCACTAATTTCTAAAAAATTACCCAAATATCCATTATGGTTTTCTAATGACTTAATTCAAGCATTAAAATCAAAAAAACATTTTCACAAACTTTATAAACGATCCAACAATCCTTATTATTATTTACAGTTTTCACATTTTCGCAAAATGGCAAAATCTTATATAAAACGTGATAAAATTAATTGGATCCGCTCTACTAATAACAACATCAAGAAAAATCCAAAGAAATTCTGGAAGTATGTTAAATTAATGAAAGATGGTTACTATGAACAATATTCTTTAAAAATCAATGATGATATTTGTGATGATCCAAATGTTTTATCTAATGTTTTTGCACAATATTTTTCCAGTGTCTACAAGACTTCAACCAATAATGTGACGTCTTCAAACATGTCCTCGGATTCTATTCCTATATGCTACATTTCCGAATCCCTTATTCTATGGGGCATCAAGGCTCTCAAGTCATCCAAATCCACCGGCCCAGATGGCATCCCTAATTTTATCTTAAAAGGCTGTTCGTACTTATTAGTTCCTCTTCTTTATCATATCTTTAACACCAGTTTGCATTCTCAAGTTTTCCCTGACAAATGGAAAATAGCAAAGGTCATTCCGATACACAAACATGGCTCTAAATTGATTGTGTCAAACTACAGACCAATATCTTTACTTAATGGCTTCGCAAAAATATTTGAAAAAATTATACACAAAGTTTTAAATTTTCAACTTCAAAATAAATTATCAGCCACTCAGCACGGTTTCAGATCTGGAATGTCCACCACTACTAACCTAATTACTTTTCTTAACCCAATCCATAATGTAGTTACTAACAGAGGTCAGGCAGATGCCTGTTATTTTGATCTAGCCAAAGCATTCGATACAGTAAACCATTCGCTACTTTTAAAAAAACTATCAGACTTTGGTTTTTGTACTAACTACTTGAACTGGTTTTCTAGCTATCTCAATAATAGATATTTCTTTGTATCTGTCAATAACCATAAATCCTCTTTACACCATGCTAGTTCTGGAGTACCACAAGGTGCCACTCTCTCACCTCTCCTCTTCAATATATTTATAAATGACATTACCATGGTCCTTAATTACTCAACTGGTGTACTCTTTGCTGACGATCTGAAAATCTCTAAAATAATATCGACAGTCAATGATTGCGCTCTTCTACAAAGGGACATTAATGAAATCAATAATTGGTGTCTTCTAAACTTGGTCAATCTTAACGATAGTAAAACTAAGGTAATATCCTTTACTAGGAAATATAACCCTATAGTTTATAATTACATTCTGAATAGTAACCCAATCTCAAAAACTTTCATTATAAAAGACCTTGGTGTCTTTCTAGATTCAAAATTATTTTTTCATAAACAAATCGACTACTTAAACTCCATTTCAAAAAGAACATTTGCTATTATAAAATATATCACTCATTATGCTACCAATTCTGATTCAATTATTTCTCTTTACTTGGCATTAATTCGATCTAAATTAGAATACTGTTCAACTATCTGGAATGACATTGGGTCGACTGATATTGAGAAACTAGAAAATTTACAAAACAAATTGTCTCAACTAATAATTCATAGAGGTTTTCCGCATCCCAAACTTATTCCTCTAGCAGACCGTAGAGCCCATTTGGACTATCTTTTTGTACATAACATTTATAACTATAAAATTAAATGTAGCTATATTCTTGAGAACACCGGATTGAGAATCCCCCAATTCAATTCTCGCCTCTTTTCTAGTTTATGTACTATTTATAACAAGAATGATCTTATTTATAGACTCGTTAAAAACTATAATAGACACAACACCAAGTCAAATTAATTGTGTACAGAGCTATGTTAAAGTATTTAATGTAATTTATATCCTCATACTAATTATAGTCAGTATTTTTTCTCTTTCACGTTTACATTATTGTACTCTATTAAATTTTATGTCTTGCTGCTTACTATCTTACCACTTTGTACTAATTATTATTTTAAGTATTATATTTGTATTTGTCCTTGTGTTGTCTGTGTGTATGGATGTCTTGTCCTTTGTTTCTTGTTTCTTTATGTATTTGTGTATATTTTGTATACGTCGTGCCCACCACTAAAGTCCCTGGACTGTTGGTGCGCATGTAACAAAAAATTTAAATAAATAAATAAATAAATAAATTAGGACAGTAGGGAGACAACCAATAAACCAATGTTTTGAATTATCAGTGCCCTCGATGATTATGATTTGACAGTACTTTAAATTTTGGTGTATTTAATTGTAATATCTGCTATGCGGTAATGGTTGGCACACTGCTATTTTCATGCTTAAATATTTTACAGATATTTGTTTAAAATACTTATAGTATTCTTTTGTATAGTAGAGTTATTCCATGCCAGATCATCCAGCCAAGATACACATTTTCCACCCCACCATCTCAGATTTGGATGAAATTTGGTACATGCTATCTTCAGACAAATGTAAGAACTTATATTTTTCATTTGTGAAATATTGGCTCTAGTTTAGAATTTAAAGCCCTTCAAAGTTTCCCTGTGTTTGGTGGAATTTTTTTAATCCGCAACCAAAGTCGAGTGACACATTTTGCTTCAACTTACATTTGTAATACCAGTTATTAATGTAGAATCATGAAATTCACCATACTTATTCAGACTTTTACGAATATTTCAAATATCACTCATAAAATGTAATTAAATTCCCAGAAGTGCGTGCAATTTATGTCAGAAGTGGAAAAAAGGACTTACCAAAAATTCTAAGCATCAGTTCAGTAATCCTATTATAAATTTTTTTTATTAACTTTACAATCTCGGGTTTGGTACCATTAGAAACAGCACATTTGCTACAAAATGGTGAAATAAAATTTGTGGATTTTACCGTCTCAACCTCAACCCAACAAAATAAATGTTTTTGTGGATAGAATTTTTGTTAACTGTACATACAGTACATATATTTATTTAAATAAAATAAAATTACAGAATTACATTAGTCATAAAGTTAGGCCGGCAAGATGTGCTCATGAAAATTGCATTTTTTACATTACTGGTGTCACTGGATGTTGTATATACCTGAAGTAGGCCTACTTTAAGTTCTTTATCAATATAATCTATGAAGAAGCTGATTCCATTTTGACCATTTTGATGTAATTTTTCTCTCACTCATGGATGTCAGTTTATAATGCACCATTCCAACCCAAGTCAAGTTCCGGAACATCAACAGTGCAAAGAGTGTTAACTAATGGCACCCAGCATGAATCTTCCTGACCATAATAACAATGTTCTGACCAGTAAAATAATTTAGTCAGGATGCATAAACTTAATCATTGCCTCTTCATCTTCTTTTTCAAGCACTAACTCAATATAACACTTTCATAAACTGAACACACATACAAATTGTTTTTAATTTTGAGGTTCTCCGTTTCTTCAGTGAAAGAGTACTCTAACGAAAAATTCCATCAAAACTAATTCGCTTAGCTGCTATTATAGTTTTAGATAGTGGAATGAAATAGTGCAAGGACCTTGTTCCAGGCACAGTTGTGAACTCTGAGAAATGCTTAAGCTTTTCTTCCACCGCGTGAACGTCATCTTCTTTGATCAGCTGAAATTTAATTTTAGTAAAGTATTCATTGCAAAATTGAAACATCTGCTCAGTTGTCAAAATTTGATCTTTAAACAGTCTTTGCAAGCTCACTGTAGATTCTGTCCTTTTAAAACATTCTCCAACACCATCACAAGCTATTTTACCATGACTTGTTGCATGAAAGTTACAAGGAGCTTTTAAATAAAAATCTTCCAAGTGATAGCAGAGGTTGACCAAACTTTTAAAATTCATGTATTGTCCTGCACTACCATCTGTGATATACTGCATTTAATTAATGTTAAGGAATTCTTCGTGAATTAGTAAGCTCAATCTTCTTTGAACTTCATGTACAAAGAGAACATCATTATTTAGGTAATCTGAGATAAAGCACATATATTAAATGTGCATTTACAACTAGGTGGCTAAATCATTATTTAAAAAAAAAATTCAATAAAAATTTTACTTTATATTTGTCTTTAGATGTACAAATTATTTTGTAAACTTGAAACTTCTTTCACAAAGAATTTGCTTTTATAAAGAAGGAAGGTAAATATCCACAAATTTTATTTCACTATTTTGTAGCAAATATTGTTCTCTTTCTAATTGTACCAAGCCTGAGATTGCAAAGATTAATAGAAAAAAATGGTATGATAGGATTACTGAACTGATGTTTACAATTTTTGGTAATTCGTTTTTTCCACTTTTAACATAAATTGCATGTACTTCTGGGCATTAATTACATTTTACGAGTGGTATTTGTACTCTATGTAAAATTCTGAATAAGTATGGGGTTTTTCACAATTCTACATTAAAAACTATTATTATAAATGTAATGTGTCACTCGACTTGGTTGAGGATTAAAAAAATTCCACCAACAGAGGGAAACTTTAAAGGGCTTTAAATTCCAAACTAAAGCCAATATTCAAAAAATGAAAAATATGGGTTCATATATTTGTCTGAAGATACCATGTACCAAATTTCATCCAAATCTAAGATGGTGGGGTGGACACCCTTGGATGATCTGGCATGGAATGCCCCAGTAGTTTGAGCAATGTTTAATTTCATATCTTAACATTTTTACAGCAGAGTAACAAGTAATCATAAATGGTGTGAAGTATTAAATGGACTGGTGTAGCAAACATAAAACACACATTTTTGAAAAATGTGAATTTATGAAAATTTTTTTAGGATTTTATGTTGTACAGAATAAAGATAGTTTAATGACACTGTAGTAGCACAATTTTTTATTTTTTAAATTAATGAATGTCTTTGTGTTCAGTTTCTATCCATGTCTGTTGCAAGATATCTGTAATAATGGTATGAATATTTTGCACAATCCAGGCACATAGGTCTTGTAAGTCTCGCACTTAAGTGGCATAAATAGTATCCTTAAAAACAGCTGGGAAAGGTGTTTCAGTTGGAAGATAGCTGTGTTAAAGCTGATAAAAAGCACAGAGCTGCATCATGTTTAGATATGAATATCCTGTTTTTTTTTGGCAAAAAACAAGAGTATGAACAATTGTGTTGCACGAGGCCATACCTCAAATCCTGTTTCAGACTGTCTGGTTCAGTTCCGGACCTGGGTTCAAATCCTTGTCCAGTCATCCTGACTTGTGTTTTCAATGGTCTTGCGAAATCACTCCAGGCAAATTATGGGATGGTTCCTGTCGCTAGGCCTTGGGTGATTCCTTTTCCAGTTTCCTTTTTAACTACGTTTTTGAGTTTGTTCGTCTTTAATGACCTCACTGTCGTCAAGACGTTAAGCCTGAGTAAAAAAAAAAGAGGTGTGATTGCTCAGATCTCTAGTCTGGACATTGTATCTGTTTACTGTACCAGATATGTCAAATGTCTCATTATTTGAAAACATTACCTTTGTCATTAAGTTTTTCTCTTTATTGATTCATTTGAGTATCTCACATATGAACTACAGTTTGTCCTCTGGTTTTAGCCTTGTGTAAAATCTGCACTTTGTATGCATAGAGATGCAACTGTTTTTTTTAAGCACCTTATAAGCTGTCATTTGTGATGTGCAGTTCCCAGTAAGCTTAGCGAATATAAACTTCCTGATGTACACACTTATACTGCTCGTCAGAGACACTTTGCCAGCCTCTGCCATGTCCTTTCAAGTTGCTACATGTAGCGAGAAATGTGCTGTGCCATTCCTTTTTTCCCTTAATGACCGATGCTGCCATCTTATACACATGCCAAAAGACTCTCTGCACTCTCACTGTACATATTGTTATGATTTATTATTAAAATGTAAATAATAAATTGTCGTGGGAAAATGTAGCTCAATTAAAGATTTTATTACCACACAGTTTTATTGAATTCCAATATTTACATCACTAACACATTATCTTCTAAAATGCCAAATAATCAAGTGCACTTAAAAATGTTGCTTCCCCAGTCACTCGTTTTTACACACCGCACACCTTGCTGGGCCGCACCTCTGGCGCAACTCTCGCCGCAGCACCCCTCGTGGACCTCCGTCGCGAGACTCCGTCGCCGCACTCCGCCGCTGCCGTCGCACTATCCTTCGCCCGTGACGCTATCGCCTGGAACTGAACTCTCTGCCCTGGAACCTTCGTCCAGGGACTTCGCCGCTCTATCGCCCGGAAACTCCGCCGCGGGAAAACTCCAGACTTCACTAAACTGACTCCTCACTGCTCTGACTCCCCGCCCTGGAACCTTCGTCCAAGGACTTCGCCGCTCTGCCGCACCCGTGGCACTATCGCCCTGGAAACTCCGCCGCGGGAAAACTCCCAGCTCCCAGCTGAACTAAACTGAACTCGGAGGCCGGCGTCCCGAGCTCATATATCACAGGCGCCACTTCTAGAATTCATGAGCGCGGCTGGGGCCAGTCCCATAATTCCGTGCTGACCCGACGGCAGAATTCTCTCGAAACACGCGTGCGGGGTGTGGAGGGCTGGGAAGCGATGACCCTTGATATCCACCAGGTTCGCGTGGCACGTGTCACGTTGCAGTGGCAGCGTTACGTCAGTGGCTGTGTGGAGCCGCCAGCCAGCTCTGCACCTGCGTGCCGCTGCCCTGCTTAGATTTTGTAACAATATAAACCCCAAAAATAACAGGTATGATTTTTCCTGATCTGTCATCGTCATTAAATAAACTGACAGTAGTGCTCCTGTGGTGGCCATCCATTAGCAGGAAAGCTATGGGTGGAATTTTAACTACTGCAAGACAAATGAAAATTGTCAGATGTAAGGCAAAGCAATTGCAGATTTGTAACAGTAATCTCAAATTAGTGCGTTTCTTGTACATAACTAGAATTTTTTTGGTTGTGTATTATTTTATGTTGTGTCTGTGCATGGACACTTTGTGTGAAGCTTTCACAGCTGTCATTAAAAACATAATATTAGCACTGTATTTGACATAGTTTTTTTTTTGTGGTAATTAATGTTGAATTTACAGGTAAAAGAAGCAGAAGCTGGTACATTGGACATTGTCCAGGCTATTCAGGCAACAACTGTTGTGGTGCAGAAAGCCAGAGATGTATTAATGCAGAAGGTTTTCGAGTATGATAAACTACGAAGGGAGTCTGCTTCACCCAAAGACTTGGAAAAGCTTGAAGCAAAACTTAAAAGGGGCCAAGAAGAGTACAAAATATTAGTGGAAAAATATCGCAACATGAAAGTTGATTTTGAAAATAAGATGGAGTTTGCGTGTAAGGTAAATTTTGTGTGTTGTTGAGTTGGAATGATTACAGTTTAAAATTTTCTTGTACATTGTTCTTGAATAATATATATATTTTTTTCCCAGCACTTTCAAGAAGTGGAAGCAGCACACGTGACACACATGAAAAATATTCTTGACACATATGCTCAGCTGTTGCTAAAAAACCACAATGAGATTGGACAGGTAAGTTAAAATATGTTCAAGTTCACATAAGTTTTCAAAATAAACTCTTCTTCCCATCATAATGTCAGATTTTTTCAACACATTATACTAGGGTAACAGGGGGTAAATCAGTAGTGCGGTATATTAATGATGAAATTTCAAAAAAAAATATTTTCACATGTTTATTTTCCTTAGATTAAATTAAAGTTTACCAAAATGTCGATTTTACATCTGGTACAAAAGAAAATGTTTCTTTCCAAATATTATAGAACTAGCAAAAAAATAAATAAAGAGGCTTTAATCCTAGTTGTTATGATTCCAAATCTAAAATTGTTTTATGTTTTATTATAAAACAGCTAGCCTTTTTTTTTTATAGTAAAATTGTGTTTTATATGAAGTTTTTTTGCCATCAATTCACCCCAGCTTTTTAACCTGAATCAAATAGGGTTTGGAGCCATAGAGTAAATGTAAGTTCTTGTTTTATGGTTAAAATATTTTTTACATTTCTAAACCATGTTAGTTTGATACATTTGGTAATTCTCCTACTATGAAATTTTTTTATAATAAGAAAAATTTCAACAGTATGAACATGATTAAAAAAAAAAACTTAAATTGTCCACCAATTTACTTGATCTTACCCCACATTTATTACAAATTATTTTAACCATGTTCTTGAAGGCTAAGATATTTTTTTAAATTTACTATTTTAATTTAACACAATTTTCTTTTTTAATTTTGCTAATAATAACTGCTATTACAATTTAATAAATCATTTTACCTTTCAGGTGTATTATAAAAGACAACTATAACCAAAATAATATAATTAAATACAATATGACACTAATATTTTAACTATACTACTTAATTTTGGTTTATTTATTCAGGTTTTTGTACTAATCTTAGGCACCGCAAGCACTTCCAGTGTTTCTCGTAAGTGGCTGATACACCAGCTCACTCTTGCTTCGTCACTTTTCTGTTGATGCACTGTAACACAACTGTCAGTAGTATGGCTTTTTTGCAGCCCATCCTTAAAGTTTCCTAAAAAATATAACGGGAACTTTAACAGTTCCTCCTAATTGGTTTAAATAGGTTTAATCACCTACATTTAATCAATTTGAAATAAATGTTGTTTTAGTTAGTTTTATAATATATACTCAATTAAAATTAATTTTAGTGAAGATTGGTTGAAACATTCTTGAACTTTACTAAACCGCAAATTATATGAATTGGAGTAACTCCCAAAAAGCTCTTTGCCTCAAAACATTTACCATATACAGTTATTTTTAACACTATAAGAAATATCTATGGAGATATTGAACCCAATAATTTAATTAAAGAATGCTATTGAAACCCTTTCATTTAAGGAATTGGATTTAAGTATGGTATTTACTTTATCAGTATTTTCTGACAAAAAAAAAACCTAAATATTGGTTAAGGGGTATTGAGCATTAAATTCCATTTTCCTAACGGAAAATTGTTTATTTGCAATTTAACGTAAACAACACACAGTATAATAATTACGAGAAAAATTTTACATGATTAAATGTGAAATAAGTAAACATTTATTTGCATAAGACATTGTTAAATTGGCAGCATAATTGTAATTTCTAAACACTTCAATGCATATAAATTTTTAATTATAATTATTACATAAACAAACAATGTGTATTAAAGTAGCACAATTGAAATTTCAAAAAAAAAAAAAACTCATACGACACTTTTGTAATCTCTTAATACCCTAACAAAAATACAGTAACATCATAATTGTTACGTATACCAACATAACTTGTGGAACAGTAAAAATTCAATAGCCCTTAAATTTTCTTAACAGGTTAATACATACCCATACACACGTATACATTTTACAACATTTTTATGATCCCATTACATATTTTGCTACACATAACATAGGATATAATCTTACGTTGTATAAATAATCATCAGTCAGCCGGTTATTACTTTGCTTTGTTTTTCTTGGCTGCCACAATAAAATCTGGTTCCCGAACTTTCATGCCTATCAGAATGCGACTGTCTGCGATTTCAGGTAACAAACAACACATGAAAAATCTGTGTTGTTTTGGCAGTAGTTTTTCTTACCAAAGCTTTTCATGTGGCTTTTTTTTGCAACACTTATATCCCACTATCACTAAAAAAAATTAGATCACAATATTCCTTCCGACTTATCATAATTTGTCCCTATATCTTGTACCAATATTTTTTTTTTTTTTTTTAAGTTACCCATTTTTGATTTGAACACAAATTTTTCCGTTTTTGTTCCTTTTGAGATTTTGGTTTTCCCAATTGATGGCAAACATTTCACCTCCACGAGTCCAGTGTCACCCATCAATCCGTCCGGACTAGCTCCCAAGCAAGGCAAATCCATTCTCACAAACAGACCACATTCTTTTATCCTTACTCTATTTTGCTCTTCGTATAAGAAATTGTTTTCTTTACATTTACACGGCCATAAATAACTGCTTTGGAGTGTATTTCCTTGTGCACTGATATATTTCTTACCATGTTTTGGCATGACGTGGTTTCTCTCATCTTTTACACTGTTCCAAAATTATAAGCAGTTAGGCGATTGCTGCAAGCTTCGATCCACAAGGGATCATCATGCTGCCCTACAGTATTTCTTTCTAGTTTTGTGCAGTGATCTTCACTTGCTATTTTTTTCTGCAGTTTTTCTAACACAGCCTTTTTACGTTTCTCCAATTCATCATCTACGTCTATTTCCGCTGCTTCTGGGCCGTAGTCAATATCAGAACCATACTGAACTTTACGTTTCTTACTTTGGTGTCTTGGATGTCCTTATTATCTGAAAAACACAGGAGTTTAGCTGAATGTTGTTTTTCTCGTTATTGAATTACTGTCTTTGCAGTTTGCCCAGGACTTTTCCCACTTAATATGTAACTTGGTCCGTCTGAATGACTGAGTGCTGCTCCGTAACAATGGCGCTGGTACAAATGACTTCTTGAGAAGTCAACGAGTTTACCACCAACAAACTTACATATTAATGACATGAGATTTTCTGCAGAATTTGTAGTAGTGCTTTTCAACAATCTTCCAGACTTTTGCATCACTGCGTCGAGACACTGATAAATTTTATCTAGCAGCTTTGAATTCACTAACAATGGTAAAACACTGGTACTTTCAGTGTCTTTTCTTTTGCAGTATGATTCCCTGCAGTCACAATGGTCTCCAAACACATGTCGTGGCCCATTTTCAAGATCACATCTAAGTTTTAGATCTCCACAATTTTCTCTTATAGCACTACGAACAGCTGCATTCAGCTGAGGAATATACTGCTTCAACAGTTTTCTTGCTTGTACATTGTAATTCACATTAGTAGCAAGCTGGTATAGTTTCAATGTGTAGCACCTCACAACATTATTAGCACATTCTAGCTAGTGACTTTCCATCCAAATGGAGCCCTCTCTCAGGAAAAAGCGTAAATGCTTGAATTGCCATCACCAACTAGAAACTTTGCCCATACTCCAGAGATTTAAATAAATGGTTTAAGTCAGTCAATAATTACAAAGCCTTTCAATAATTACACACTGATACAGTGATGTAGCTGGACCGGAGTAATTAATATTGCATTCACGATTGCCAACTACACATTTGTAGCAGAATTTATTTTTGATGCCCAAGTACAAGAATTTTTTTTTTTGGGCTAATTATGCATGCCTGTAAACAAAGAAACATAATATTTTGGTTTTGAACTTTGTTCTCTTAGATAAATAATAAGTTTAAATACTCTCCACAAACATCTAAACCACAAATTTTTTTAAATGTCATCTGTCACTATGGCATCTGGATGAACAACTTTACTTCAAAATTATCCTTTGTGAAATTATAATTTTCCCAAAACTATTATGTAAAAATTCTTTGTATCTTGTGCAAAATGTATTGTATTTATGTTTCATGCAATATTTTAATGCCTATTATATATATACACACACACACACACACACACACACACACACATATATATATATCTTTTTTAACGACACAAACATGTTGACTTGAAAATATACTCTTATAGATGTATTGATGTATGAGCTGTATGAGCTTAGTATTTTGCATGTTAGAAAGGGAGAGAGAGCAAACACTTGAGAATCACTTAAAATGAGCTGCTACGAAAAATTCTATATTTGAGAACGTAGTGCCAACTTCAGTGTAACATTTTGGCAAATTTTCTCAGTGAAATAAATTGTGACTATCTACTAAACCCCACAGTGCTTCCAGTTTTTAGATGCGCTCTTAAAAATACTCTTCTGTTCCTTGTGTACTTTTCCAGTCACATTACAGCTGTTGGCTGGTTTAAACCAAATGGTTTTTATAAACAAAAAATATTTTTTTAAATAATGTATTTTTAAATAGAACATCAGATTTTTTATTTTTTTTTAGTGAAATGTCATTCCACTCTAATAGCAACAAAAGTTCATTAATGTTTCTTGTGATTTAAATTAATTAGTGAATTGTAGACAGAGTGTAAATAAAAGAGGAAATAAATAAATGTATTAAAAAAAATTCCTATTCTGTGGGAAATCCCTGCTGTACTGTAAATCCCTATTGTGTGGGAAACACCCATTCTATGGAGAATACTGTTCCTGTGGGGAAATATACTTTTTGTGGTTAAGTCCCAGTCAGTTATGCACATTTTCTGGACTTAGCTTTTTGATGTTATAACTTTTCTGGTTCAACATGAGTGGCAGAAAGCAGGATTTTGTATGGCTTTAATTTGAACATGCTGAGAATCAAAATAACTAATGTAATAAAAAAAAAAGCTGGATCAAACCACTAAAACCTGGTTCAAACAAAAAAAAACCAGTTGGTTTGGTTTTTTAATTTTTTTTACCCTGCAATAATACATTGAGCAGTTGGTAACATAGTAAGTCTGTGTATCCCTGCAATTCAGTGCAGCATATTACTGCAGCACACAAACCTTTCTTCTGTAAATCCCTTTAATTTTTGAGCAACACAGAATTTGGGTAACATACAATGTTTTTTTATATAAAAAAAATCAAGAAATTCAAAAATTGATTGCTTCCAAGACAAGAAACAAAAAAGTCCTACATGAATATATCAGAAAGAAAATGAGTATATAACATAACCGCACTATAATGCTTCTTTCAGGTACATATTGATTTTAAGAAGCAATGTTCGGAAATGACAGTTGACCGATTGTTGGAAGTTTTTGTGAGGAATAAGAGCACTGGCCTGGAGAAACCAGGTACGTATGTCAACAAATGTCTAGTAGTACTCTTTCTGTTTTAGTCCTGAATCATCAGTGCCAAAAAACACCAAGCCTTCATTCTCTCGTGGTAAGGCATGGACTGTTGGTTAAATTTTTAAAAGTTTTATCTTTAGCGGGATTTGTATTGCATTATGAGTGAGAACTTATTTATTTAATCTTGAAATGCCTTTTTATTAATGGGGTCCTTGGTCACCGTGATTACTAGCACAATATTCTCATGTGGCGAGGTTCATGGGTTTGATTCCATCCCGGCATGACTTACATTTATGAGCACTGACATAGTTGTCAAGTATTATGGATTTCCTCATTATTATTACTGATTTAGACATCCTGTCACATAATTACAGAGTGTTATTTATTTATTACCCAAACAGGGAAACTTACCGACATATCAGAAATGTTTTGTGTGTATCAACATTTTGTATGATAAATCTTGTTCATATTTATGGTTGGCTGTTGACTGCATATCTGGCACAGAAATTTTGGTATTACTCATTTTGGTTATATTCAATTGATTTTATTAAGAGTGCTAAAAAAAAAAAATTTATATCCAAGGAGATCAAAGAACCCAAGCATGCAATGTTTGCATTGTCAGTAATGGTAATAATAAGGGAGACATAAAATACTTAACATGAATATTAATCCTGATATGCATCTGTTGTTTTATTAAGTTGTTTTTAGGCAGTCGTAATTTTTAAACCATGTTTTGTTTAAGTGTGTTAATTATTTTCCAGAGTCTAGTATTTTGCGTAAACTTTATCGCATTGTTGTGTTTGGATAAATGTGATTACTGATTGGTGTGTCTGCAAGTTTGCAGCACTGCACTGAGTTGTTATCCCAGTGGTTTTGAGTTCACCATAATAATGGAGGTCCCGTCACCTTAGGCCTCTGTGTGTAATTGTGTGATTTAAAACCCATCTAGCAAAGAAACAGTTCTTTTTCAATAAATAGCTTTGCACAAACTATCTAAAAATATTGAACCATAATGAACCATTATGGTTTACGATCATCACTGATTGGTTGTTCCTGCCACTCCCAAGACCTTTGGTTTAGTGATGTTCGTTTTCTTTATTGAAATGTTTCAACAATTTTTAAATGGGCTCTTTCTGACCGGTATAGTTGATTTGTAGACATGATGTCAAGTACGTGGCAGGGACTATGGTTTTTGACATATCTAAATAGGAGACCATTTGAGAGGTTTTTAATTTTATCAAAAAATATTTTTGTAAATATAATGCTAAATATATGGATTTTAATGTAACCTACTTGAAAAAAACCCTAAGTAAAATAAACATATACATTTATACTCACACTGTATAAAAATTTGCATTATTGTTTACATTAATACAATCTATTATAATGTCATAATTGGTAAACAGGGTGGTGAGTATCTTATCCATCAGTCAGCCTTGCATCAGTTACATAATAGCACATCCATGATGGTTTGACACAGAAAATTAATTTAATATCAGTATTATTTAAACAATTAATTTCTGCTTAAAATGACATAACCTAAAAATTTTTTTTTTATATAATTTGGCATAATATGTTTTATCTTGGACACATGCAATAACTTGTTTTGTTAAATATTTTGATCTAATAGTAGAAAATGAAATTTAAACAAAACACATTCTATTTGTGTTTTGTATCTTTTCCGATTTCTGCTTCTCCAGCAGAGCATCATAAGTGTCTTTGGATTTTACTATGAATGAAGATGTGTATATTTTTCAGAACAAGTAGAATGCGGGTTACAAGAAGTTGGAGCAATGATGACCAGGCACCAGCTAACTTTTGAGCCATCTGCAAGAATTGTGCTCGATGAAAAGCCTTCAAAGAAAGAAGGTAATCACGAGAGCGGTGGTGAGAAAACCAAACCATCCCGTCGCACCACCTCCCTTCTGAACCTCTTCATGCCTAATTCCCAGGGTATGTGTGTTTCACATCAGCTCATAAAACAGTTCAGTATTTAATTACTTTGCGCTCTATTTTCGCTGTAGCAATTATTTTAAAGGGCATGAAAGAAACTATCTACATTGTACAGTATTAAATATAATTGAATTAGGTAAAATTAAGCCAGTTTAAGTTTGTCCCCTGTATCTTTCGCATTGCTCCTATAGGTAACCATAGGAAAATGGTGAAGGTCCAGCCAAGTACATACTAGAGTATTTAAATCAATAGCTTGTTACTGTTGCTGTAGCGTATGTAATGTTATTTTTTTTTGCTAATTTTGTCTACATAAATGCCCATTCTGTTTTGGACCTGTTCTGGTTTTTTTTTTACTGTGGCAGATTGCTTTCACAATAGCATTGTAATTGTTTTCAGCTGTTCACATTCTTAAGTGCAGTTTTCTCCTTGGAATGTAAACACTTATTTCAAGTGGAAAAATAGGGTGTGAGAATACATATGTATTTTGTGACAGTAAATGGAGAATGGTCACAAATGCAGATTAGGTATGTATACTTGTTGGTGAACGTTTGTAACCCAGGTGCCAGTCATACTCTGCATGTGCTTGTAACAAAACAGCTGTTGAGCTGAAACTGTAATGACATTGCAATGGACTAATAATTTTTAAATTGCTAAGGTTTGTGTGTTTTAATTTTATAACATAAATGTGAATTTTTTGTCGCTCATTTACAATGGGAAGGTAATTATTAGCATAAACTTTCCCTGTGTTAGACTTTGCGGTGATTAGTGTTTTTAATTAGTGTGTATGTGTGCGTGTGTGTGGATTGCATGGGTTTGATTGCATGTGGTTGTGATGCCGCATTGTTAAGTTTTATTTATTTTTTTGCATTCTAATTTAAATAATTTTAATAAAATTAGAGTGGTTGAAATGTGTGTTAATGTTTTTATTTAAAATTAATAACAAAACTTTTATCTTGTTTGATGTTGAGAAATATTCATTACATGTGGATTAGGGGTGAATATTTCATGGAACGAATAGAACCGTCAGTTCCCCTACATTCAGGATGGATAAAATGCCTTTTAAATTAGATTCTGAATCCGTTGTTTAATACATTATTTCAGTAAAAGTGCTAGTTTTCAAACAGACACAATTAATTTGTGAGCCAACAGTCTTTCTTCACTCGGCTCTTAAATGTTGCGATCCATCGTCTGTTGTACGCTTCTTATACTGAAACTCAGAGCTCAACTATCTTTGCCTATTACAATTGTAACCGAAGCCATGTGGCCAGACCAGACCAGACCAGCGTTCTGTTTCCCTTGTGCCAACAATAAACGTGTGTTTACTACAAATTAACCTGTTTTTAAAGACTAATGACATCTAAGCATTGGAGGGGAAGTCAGGAAGGGAACATGGGTGGGGAAGTGAAGGGGGAGGGGAGCAGTGCATGCGAACAAGAGGGAAGGAGATGAAAGGTCTGTAGACAAAGACAGTCATTCAGCCATTGTGACAGAGATTTATTATTGTTGCATTGCGTAATGCTGGCATATGTATTTGTGTGTGCATGTGTATATTTTTATATATACACATATACACACATATGTGTATATATACATATATGTACATACATAACAGGTAACACACATACTTGATTACAACAATTACACTTTTGCAAATTTGTATTTATTGTCATTTTAAATCATTAAGAAGGATAATACTTTAACAAACAATAAAGTTATACATCTTAAAGCATGAAGAGAATTTACTGGTGTGAAAATTCCTGATACGTACCTATAAATGTTGGTTCCCCTACTTTGAAGCCCACCCTTCGCCCCTGATGTGGAAATTTAATACATTAAGTATATGATTTTATAATAATGATAAATATTTAACACTTGTAAAAAAAATTCTCATAGTTCAGCTAGATCCGTTGTAGTGTTCTACTTGCCAGTATGAATCAGGAATGTGAATAATGACTACCATTCAGTTAGGTATTTCATTAAAATATGTGATTTATGTCAGCAAAACTATGTTTTATAGTTTGTAGTTATGATCCCTTTTCTTTTCATAAATAAGTTAAATTTTTAAAAATTTCAAAGCTTTTTGCACATGTCTTTTTACGAAACTGAACTGGAAAAAAAACTTGAATTGCCCCTGCCAAAATACATTCAGTTTAACTTGCCCATGTATGCGAGATTACTCTTTGTATGAAGAATTTGTGTATTGTTTATCCTTAATTTTTTTTGCTCCCTGTTCATGCTCCATATTCAATGCAGAACAAGAGAATATTTCAATATATATTTATTGTTTTTATTTATATGTTTTCAAGTAATATATTACTTGCTTTAAATGATATTCCAGATGTGGTTAGTGATGATTGTTAAAAAAAGTAGTATGATATTTGTTTAGTTTTGGTTAGTTAATTTTGGCCACAATGTAATCACAGTGGTGATCATAATTTTCCTGCTAAGTTCATATGTGCTGAATTTTTTTTTCAAAGCATTATTTGACTGACAGTGGTGTTCTTAAAAATGTTTATATTATTAACATTGAGAAGCCAGTTAATAAATGGAGACTCATTTTCTCATGATCACAAAGATATAGCCATAATGAATTTATTATCATCATTACTGATTTATTTATTTTAACTGTTCTAAACTAGCATTATAAGAAGTGAAACCTCATTACTTGCTCATTGAGCATTTCTCTGTATATCCTTTTTTCTGCATAAATAACAAACTAATGCTATAGTTTTTACATTACTAGTGTATTATATTAAAATTTTCTATTGTAAAATTTGTGAGGGATCACTAAATTAACCACTTTTTACGAAAATAAAAATTATTTGATTTTTATTTAGTCACCAAACACCTCAATAACGTATCTGCCTTCAAAATGGGGTCATACTATGATTTTTTGAAAGTAGGAAATTTGGCAGATGTAGTGAGCCTATGGATTTTTTTGTGGTGCTTCCATTTTGCCCACAAATGTACTTAGTTTTGGCTACATCTCACATTTCACACCTCATCTATCTCCAAACGACCTCAATAATATTGATGCGATGCGAAACCCTAAACGTTCATACCTGTATGCATGTTGGCTAATTGGGGGGAGGGGTAAGTCATTTACACACTTAATTAAACCAAATAAATCTAAGCACATTTTTTGAATAATTCTTTCAATGGGGAAGGTTTATTTGAAAATATTTAGTAACATGTTGCATTGCTTATTTACATTTATGTCATAGAAAAACTTGGAGAATGGACAACAAATATAAATGCATATACACACTGAGAACAAGTCAGAAAAATCTAATGTCAAATGTTAAATGCCTAGACAGCACCAAGAATCCAGAGGAAGAAATTTTGTCAGAAAAATATTACAGCACAGATGAACAAAGTGGGCTGGCAATGATGAGACAATTGCAGCAGCAAGAACATTCAATCAGACAGTTAGCAACTTCTGACAACACACAAACAGATGAACCTTTTTATGATACTAAACAGATAATCTGGAAAAATAATGATGCACAGACGAACCCAGCGATGAAATTGAACACATATTCTGGACAACATAGAGGCAACATCAGAGACGAACACAGTAGTAGTCCAGTCAAATGGTGGTTTTCCCTTAACAAAATTGCGAAGTTTTTTCTCTGCGGTTCTATATGGTTTTTAGGGTGCTAAATCCAAATTTTAAGTTTGCTGCCTTGTAGGAGGTTGGATTCACAACAAAAAATGTAAAGAACCTCAAAATGTTTGCAATTTTATGAGTTTTTTTGCTTTTATATCGAAAACTATGCATTTTTCGAAGGTGACTACTATATACAAAATTAAAGTAGACCAAATTTCCTACAAAACGCACTTGTCAACTTCCATTTTCAGTGCTAAAGTGTGCTGATAAAAAGTGATTTTTTGGTCCTTCTATGAAAATGTCAAAAATGCCCATTCCCACTCCCTACCACTCCTAAAATGGACATGTTATCAACAAAAACCCTTATACCACGTAAAAGTACATTAAATTTCCTACAGGAGACATCTTTAAAATTGAATTTTCTTATATGGTGAGAGGGAGCAAAGCAAAAATTACAAATAATGCCTTCCGCGCCTTAAAGCCCAAACAACCCTTCCCACCTGTCTATCGCTCATTAGCGCTATACTTTCGATGTATTACACTTAAAATGAATGAATTGATGGCAAAGCATATTTGATGAAAACATTAACAAATTATATTTTAACATATGTCACTGAATATAAGGTGAATGTGTTTCGTCCATCCATAGTTTGAATGTTGAAATCTGCGTTGTCTTAGACCATCTGGCAAAGTGCTGGTTGGTTAACAGCCAGGGGAGTACACATATTGATGACACTTCAAATCAAGTTGTTTCATTGTACGAGGAATAAAATCCCATGAAAGATAGAACGTCTATCAATTTGCAAGAACCAATATTTTTTGTAAAGAAATGCTGCTTATCTTATGACTTCCACAATTATGGCAGCAGCTACTTTAACTATGGCACACTTTTCTTCTTTTTCTGTAGCATCTAACCATCTCGATGCCAGGATTCATTAATGATTTTGCGTCCAGTGGCTTTGAAACGTACAACATAAGGTTTACTTGTTGTAACCACACTATCGTTGCTGTACTTCTGAAGGTATCTTCTGATAGTGCTCGAATGTGGATGGAAACTGCTTGCATAGCATCTTCAACCTCACCTCCAGGGGGTCTGCCAACTTCATGGAGAGTCTGTGGGGGCTGGTACAGAGTTTTCATGCACAGAAAATGGTACTGCACATCAGCTGCTACCAAGTCAGTAACTGGCTGTACAAGTTGTACTTTACTTCGCCCAAATGCATCATTTTGGTTTCTCATGAGTGTGAGCACATTTTCTCTAATTGCTAATTTCCTCACAGGTATACCAAATTGTGATTTGAGGGAGGCTTTTTGATTTGTTTCTTGGCATAGTTCAGAGGCAAGTCCTCTCCACACAAAAAACAGTGCCTTTTAAAGGCAAAGTCAGGGATACTTGAACGGAGCATTTTGGTTCAGGATTTTCTTTAGCCCTTTTCAAATAAGCAGCAATAGCCCTTTCTGTCACGTAATTCTTCCTGCACTTGTCATGAACTTCAATTTCAGTGTTCCTCTTAAATATTACAAACTTACCATCCTGTTTTCTTACTGGCTTGAATGAAAGGTTTCAATTCTTTTTCTCTCAGAACACTCGTCTGTGTTCCATCTTCTAACAGTTTGTCACAAAATACACAGGCAGAATGAGACATTATGCACGTACATAACAACAAAAACTGGAAATACCACTGAAAACTGAGCAAATATTATAACTTTAATGATTTGACCATGACGCGTTGGTTTTTCATAGCTGACTAACCCACCACAAGAGCAGATGGGCTGCGAGATACTCAAAAGGGCCTGGAAGGGGGAACCTTGAAGGAGTAATGTGAGTAACAAAAAATGAAAGGACCACACCGTTAGAGGGAAGGGACTGGGCTATCGCGAAACAGACAGGACAGGCAAATGCATTTTGACTCTGCTCACAAACATTCGGACATAAGGGAATAATGTGCCATCACATTTCAGGAGGAGAGGCGAACTGTGTAAAGTAAATTTAAATCCCACCAAAAACATTCTGTAAAATAATTAGCCAAGTCTCGATGGAGCTGCTTGTTTATCTCTAAAAAGTAATGAAATCTAGACAAATTTGTGCCAAGTCTAAGGTTCCTTACTGAGATTTTTTTATTATTATAGTTAATGTTGTGTGACTTGGCCGTTGAACATTCTTTATACGTTAGTGGGTACAAGTCAATTTTGTTTACACGTAATGTTATATCTGTTTGTTAAGCGAGATAATAGCCCATACTGGTATTGGTAATTGGACGCTAGTGTCTCATTTTAGGCTGTTGTTGATTGTGCAACACATGCATTCAGCATTGACAATGCTGACTTCTGCTCTCTTCTTTTTGGAGCATCAAATCGACCACCGATCTAACATAAAATAGACATACAGACGGACTTCTATCAATGATTAGAAGTCCGTCTCTACTGGAAATAATTTTTTATACTGTTTGTTTCAGGCTCGCCTACACATAAGTATTATTGAAATACGCAGCTTTATCAAGCCTACAATTGACTGGTTATTGAATCAACGTTTTCCAAGTGGCAATTTTCCATCGTCAATGGGTAGCGGTTCTGGCGACAGATTGGTGCAATTGTGTCATGGAGCACCTGGTTTTGTACCCTTGTGTACCCTTCAATGACCAAGTCACACAACATTAACTATAATAATAAAAAAATCTCATTAAGGAACCTTAGACTTGGCATGACTTTGTCTAGATTTCATTACTTTTTAGACATAAACAAGCAGCTCCATCAAGACTTGGCTAATTTTTTACAGAAGGTTTTTGGTGGGATTTCACTTCTTTTTGTAGAAACGTGGGCATATTG
Organism: Bacillus rossius redtenbacheri; assembly: GCF_032445375.1. Lineage (NCBI taxonomy): Eukaryota > Metazoa > Arthropoda > Insecta > Phasmatodea > Bacillidae > Bacillus > Bacillus rossius. The sequence continues at coordinate 35,136,621 of NC_086331.1, read as the reverse complement.
ATTTATTTTATTAGATTTTATTATTTGACACATTTTTTTTTTCTTTTTAAGAGAATTTTTTTTATTATTACAAATCTTTTCTTTTTTTACGGTTCTGATCCTTGTACAGTAGCAACAGTTTTTCGTATTGCCCATTCGCGTTCATTATTTATTCTTTTAGACGGTTTAGACGGTTTAATTTCTGAAAGATCGGCGCGGTATTTACGCCTAAACCTCACTAAATAATAAGCGAAATCAACGAAATGCAAATAATCCCTCCTAATCCCTAGCAAACGTTTTCAAGCGCAGTAGAAGAATGTCGTAAACGTCTGTAACGCGGCCGGTTGCCACTTCGCAATATAAGGTTATCGGAAAAACAAACGTAAGCGCGTTTTAAAATACAGTCAGCGCCATCTAGCGACGTGTGCGGGTATCACCGCCACTCTTAGTCCAATGACTTATATTTTGACCAAATTTTGAGTGAAATTATTTAATAATTTAGTGTAATTTGTTTATTTAATTTGTGTAATGTTTGAGTAGAATAAAGTTAATCGTTCGAGTATTTCTTCTTGTAAACTTGTAAGTATAAGTATAAAAGCCAGTCCAGTCTTATCCAGAGTTTTCCTTTAATTTTATTTATATGCGTATTAAAAGCAGAAGGGGAGGCATTTGCCCAGCAGTGGGAAGCAATAGGCTAGATTAAATTAGAAGATGTGTCCCACTACGCTGGATTTTTGCAATGACAGTCGATTTTTTTATGTACCAATAGTAGAAGGGGGCATTACCATATCTCTAATACAGCTGAGACAAGCTGAGGGTTTTTCATCAGATACTTCAGACCTTCGATTTTTGACTTCAAATGAAGAGGCAAACAAAGTTGAATATTTTTTGAAAAGGCGGTATGTCGATCTTTAATAGTTTGTTTGGGCTCTTGTGTTTTCAAATAAGGGTCACCAGGTACTCCAGATCTTCGATTATCCTAGTTTTTATAGTTTTCCCGTTATGTGGCCATTAAACCCTAACTCTGTACCAAATTTCAGCTCTCTGAGTTTATGGGAAGTACTAGTTCTATTCTGATGATCGTGAGTGAGTGAGTGAGTGAGTGCCATAAATGCGAAACTTTGCTTTCGCTTAACTTCGGAACTAAATGGCCTACAGACTTGAAATTTTATTTTAAGTATGTGATTTTATAGCTTACTGGATGACGAAAATTTCTGCATTCTGGTCTTATCCAGAGGTTTTCAAATAGGGGCCTGAAAATGCGGCGAAATGGTTCCAGTAAAGGATGGTATGGCAGTGTTTGCTTCGCGCTCGACTTGGCGCTCGACTGCCGTGCCCCCCAATAACTATTGCATTTTGTATAGATTTTTAATTTTTCAGTTTAGAGGTTTTATTTTTACACAATATATTATGCAAAAACATTGTCATTGAATTAATTACATTACTAATATTAATTGTGCTTTATTGCTCGGTGCTCACTGTCGCAGAGCAGATATTGCTTAGATTGGTCACCCCTAATATCTGGCCGCCCTAGGCCTCAGCGGCCTAGTCGGCCTTAAGGCAAGTCCGCCACTGTTAGGAGGGCAAATTTAATTTTCTTTCACGTGGTATAAGGATTTTTGTTGATAGTATTTTTTGAGTTGTAGGGGGTGGGATTGAGCATTTTTGACATTTTTGCAGAAGGGCCAGAAAAATCGCTCTTTTTCAACACGCTCTAGCACTGAAACTGCTAGTCAGAAAATCAAAGTTTAACAGTGCATTTTGTAGAAAGTTTTATCTACTTTAATTTTATATTGAGTGGTCACCTTGGAAAAACGCATAGTTTTCGAGATATAAGCAACATTTTCAACAGTGTAAAAATTTTGAGGTTTTTTGCATTTCTCGTTGTGAAGCCGACCTCCTACAAGGCAGCAAACTTAAAATTCGGATTCAGCACCCCAAAAACCTATAGAACTGCTGAAAAAAAAGTCCATAATTTTTTTTACAAAAACGACAGATTTGAACACTACATCTTTGCTGTCTATTTTTGAGGTTTTTCTGTGAAATACTTGTAAACCAGTAATGGCGTATTTTCATAAAATTATTTTAAATCACAAATCTTCGCTCTGGTAGTACATTACACATTGAACCGAAAATCTTTTGCGCTGGAAGCTAATCCCTTAATGACTTATCTACCAAGCTCCAACTATATATACATATAACGTAATAATGTGTTGCAACTTCTGACTGCAACCTAATGCGCAGTAATCAGTAAGTGCTCAGTGATGTGTAGTTATTAATTTTTATTTTCATTGATAGAACTCTTGTAATTTCTAATTTATTATTATATGCCTATTAGGGTCGTCATTAATGGGAAATATGTTCTTGAAAATACTATTAGAAGAGTTTTGAAGTGATGAGTATATATAAAAATAGTGCCTCATTAATAATTTAAAAATAAATTTAGTACTGATCTGAAGATGTTCAGTTTGGAAAGATGATCATAATTAATAAGACTGACATTAACAACCATTATTTTTAAGAAATTGTATTTTTATTTACTTAATAAACTATGCTGGGTTTTAACTACGTATATGTACAGAGTGAATTTGCACAGTTGTCTGACAATAGACTATTCTGCCATCCTGATTGTAGTTTTCCATGGCTTTGCAAAGTCACTCCAGAGAAATCCAGAGATGGTTTCTTAGAATATGGCCAGTTCCTTTCCTAACATCCCTGATTTATAATTGGTTTTCTCTCTCTAATGACCTTATCGCCAACAAGAGGTTAATCAAAATGAAAATGAAAATTAATTATTTAGTAAACCTTTATGTTATGAAATTTGCTCGCATACATTGATCTAATTAATTAGAAGATAGAAGATCAAACGTTATTATTTTTTTTTGTCTTTGGTACTTCAGGGTCTGCTTGGACATCTCCCAGTGATTACAGAAACAGATTAACACTTTCATTCACAAACTATTGCCATAGTGCCATCATTTGTCCTAGTACTTATCACCTAAATAAGCTGATTATCAGTAGGAAAAAAAAAACATAGAAGAATAGTCTCTTAAGATGATGCACAGTCAAATAGCCTCTAAAAATGTTTTAATGTATTTTTTAAACTATCTAGTGAATAAATTTTTATTCAAAGCAACATAATGAGTTGGTAATACAACCCTAATAGTTTTTAGCTTTCTTAGTGGGATTTAACATCATTATTATGCTTACCAATGGTTTTTTTAGTGTTACATAACAAACCCAGGATTTTATTAATTATGCTAGGAATAGTTTGTTATCCATTGCCAATTGTCTATAATGTTGATAGAATTTATTACTGTGGTTTAGTTTATGAATGTAAGCATGGAAATAAGAATTATGGTGTGGTAGTTGCTGTATAAAAGAATCCTGATTATGGAATTCAATTAAATTTTAAATTCATAAATGCTATCTGCAATAACTACAGTACTCCTGTTTGTATTTTATTGTCTATAGTTCCTTTCTTGTGGTTCATTTGGACAGACAGCTGTAGTAATAGTCAAGTAGAATATGAGCGATACGGAAAACCTTTAGCACACAGTATTATGTTTTGGCAAGTGTGATGAACTTGTATATGTTTTTTATGTGCTCATCTCCTGGATCTCTGTGTGAATAAATCCACTTGTTGGAAGCAAGTAGTTTACCCACTTGTTCGTAGCCGCAGCATCACCAAACAACTGTAATAATTAGTCTTTTATAGTCTTTATCAGCATGGTAACTCACTCAACAAGTCACGATAGCAGTCCATTGCCCCCTGGCAGTGTCTGTTTGGAATCTTGCTGGTTGGAATGCTGCAATTGAGATGGACACTTGCTCATCAGAATGGCAAGTTGAGACAGCTATGGTGATTTTCTTGTGAGCAACATTTGCCGGCAAGTCTTATACTCGCTAATTGTACTGTCGAATGTTAAACTTGCTGATGTCTGTACCAAGGGTCGGCTGAACAGTGAGTTTCCAACTGCTAACTCTTCGAGCGACCATTGTACTCATCTCACTGCTTTCTACGACTCCAGATACTGGTTCTCACTCTTCGACGTCTTGGCGTCATCTTGTGGATCACCGCCTTCTTGTAACTGCTCACGATGAACTCCTTGTCACAGCTTGTGCGGACTCCCAGTGGACAGCTAGTGACAAGGTCCAACTGCGTCTTCATGTGGAACCAAGCCGACTGACGTCACTTCGTTCTTGAAGCTTTTTCCCAGTCCTTGGTCGTTCCCGTCGTATGCCAGATTCACAGTCTCAGGGTCGGTTCTCCTTTACAGATTGTAGTTGACTCTGCTTCTCGCCCGTGGCACGCTAGTTTCACTGATTTATGGTGAGACTGCGTGTTTACGAGCAAAAAGGGGAGTAACAGTTAACCGCCCTGTTACAAGTATTTGTATTGAATGTCAGTACACCTAATAGGCAAAAGTACTTGCTGCTGGTCTAGAGACTATCTGCACAAGAATAAAAGGAAAATTTCAATTTTTTTATTAGTACAGATACATTTGTATGAACTGTAATTCTGTTAAATGGGAGCAATTTTATCATTGTTTACATGGAAATAAGGCTTCAGACTAGTATTCATACATTCATCAAAAAATTGCATAATTGTTACACTGTGTTAAGGATAAGGTGGTATTGTTTTGACAGCAGATACCGCCTTGTGACTCAGTGCAGCAAGTCTTTATAGACGAGATAACTATGATCAAACTTTTGCAGTGGTGAATAGATTACATTTATATAGGGAAAAATGTTTAATTTAAATAACATCTCTATTTTTCTACCAGTTTTTAGATATTGTTACGATTTATTATGTGGGAAGAACTGGGTTTGTAAGGGATAGCCCAATTAAATTTTATTACACTGTTTTATTGATTACTAATATTTACATCAATAATAAATAATCTTAATTAAAAATACCTAATCACCAATTAATCACACTTAAAAATATTTATTCCCAAGTCACTCGGTGTCTATCTAAGTTCTTACAGACCGCACTCCTCGTGGAACTAACGCGGCACACCCCGTGGAACTCTTGTCACCAAAAACCTGTCGCCAAACTCATCGCGGAACTCCGTCGCCAAACTCTTTGCTGCACTCGCAGCACTCGCCATTGTTGGGACTCTCGCCGTTCCCAAGAACTCTGTCGCCGAAGAACCGTTGCAGAGACCGGCGTCCCAGCTTAAATAGTCTCTAGTGCCCTTCTAGAACTGACGAGCGTAGCTGGGGCCAGTCGCGTCATCCCGCGCCGACCCGACGCCCGAAGCGTCGAGAATAGCGTCGTCGCTCACTCACGCCATGGCCCGCGTAATTCCCAAGGCCGCTCTGCGATAGATAAGGCACTGAGGCAGGACGATGCGCGTAGGGCGGAGGGGGGACGGGTGGTAGCAACGACCCCTGTAATCCGGTCAGGCACGCGTGGCATGCCTTACGTCAGTGGCAGCCATGTGATGTGCTCATGACGCTAGTTGCCTGGCAGGGCAGCCAGCCAGTCCTGAACCTGGTGCATGTCGCTGTCCTGTTTGCATTCGTAACAATATTTTAGAATTTAATATAACATTTTATAAAATATTAATGTTTCAATGTTTGGAATTATTTTCGTTCAGCTGTGGGTGATTTTACTTAGTTGAGCACCACGTTATGTTGTCTAATTGACTGTTGAGACATGTTTTTGGCAACCAGAATAACTGCTCACAGTTTTGTTACCTTAAAAACCTAAACAAAGCAAAAACCATACAAAATCAAGTATGTTGTTTTTTACTTCACATAGTCTAAAAATGGGTCTATTTGATTAAATGGAAGGTTTTTGGACATGAAGACATGAATGTCCTTTTTGATAATATAGTAGTGTTTTAAACTCTTTTTAACAAGCATAGTTAAAAAACAAATCATGTGAATGAAAAATAATAGTAGTGCTTAGGTATATTGTGTTTGAAAAATGTTTTCCTTTAACAGTTTAAATATTTTTGTGTCAACTGTTTTTTTTTTCCTGCACCATAAATGTTCAATGCAAAATGACCTAACCTTTAATCTTGCAATTTACAATGAGAAATTACGTGTTATGTGGAAACCAAATATAGTTATAAAATTAAGATTTTGGAATACAGTCCATGTATAAATCATAAAATGTTAGCAATAGATTTTCTGTTAGAAATAATTATGTTTTGGAAATGAGAAGCTTTACATATTGAGTGTAATAAACTTAAGTGGGTGGAATTTAATGCTAAAATTGTATTAATGTTCTCCTGTGCCTTGGTGCAGGAGAGTTATTATGTTGTTATTCAGCATATTTGTTTAGTGTCTGTTTGTTTTGCTTATTGAAAATTAAATGCCAGCCAGTTAGACCAGAATGTCCAAAATAGGCTGACACTATGAAAAATGAAGAGATGCAATGATACATATAACAAAAACCTATATTCTATAAAAGGACAACAAAAATCTTGGTGTTGAGGGGCTGGAGTGGTAGATACCAGGCAACCAATCGCTGCTTCATTGAGATTGCTAAAGCAAACATGCTCAACATACATGCATACTTACATAATACATACATTTAGTGCTTAAATTAACACACCAAGGATTTTTAAAAGAAAAAAAGCACAAACATTATTTTCAATCTGATTTTAACATTGAATGAAAAGCAAGAGGAATTAATTAAAAAACACAATAAAAATGATTTACACACATCAAAAAGAAGCGGACTAAATTATTCCGTAAGCATCGTTAGCAAATAGCGGGCCTATGGTGCAGGGTCAAGTTGTTTGATGGCTCCAAGAGTTACAGTCGAAAGCTTGGGTCACCTAGGATTTTCATTTGTTTTGTTTGTGCAGGGAAAGTGATGTCATGTCTAGACTAGACTGGAAAGAAAGAAGTGTGAGTTACAGTACTAGGCTATTTGACAGTTAATTTTGAAGTATTTTTCAGGTTAGGGGAATGGAACATTGTGTACCTACTGTTCCTTCGCCCTATTTTTAACCTCTCGTCAGATGTTGTCATGAAGCTCACTCTGCCCAGAAAGTAAAGTCACAGTAGTTTTGAATTAACATCATTTTGAGAGAGGCATCGACACAAGACTCATTAGTGTTTTTTCCCCCCCTATAAAAACTATAAATCATGGATAGTAAAATAATTTTTGTTCATCGGTTGAGTAAACGTTCTGATATAGAAAAACCATGGATAATTAAAAATTACAGTTAAAGAAAATGCAGTTCATGAAAGATTTTTATATTATGCAATTTTTTTTTCTATTCCGTATATCATTAGGCCACATTTTCTCGGGTGATCGTTATGTTACTATATCTGATTATTTTAATTTAATGTATGTTCTGTCATAAAATATTTGAAGTGTGTTCAAACTTGACAATGATAGGACTACATGATAAAAAGTTCATCTTTCTGGTCCCTTAAGCTAAATATTTCATCAACACTTTATTCTCCTATAATTTGATAAATAGAATCTGCAAGTAAAAGTGTCTGAGCATGAGTCATTAACTTTCACAGTAAAACAGCATTCATCTCCTTATAACTTTATAATTTTGCATAGTATCTTTTGTTTGCCCCAAAATTGGAGGGTGGGTTCATTCTGGACCAAAACCATATGGTTCATGTTGTGTTCTCTGTAGTCTGTGTTCACGATTGACCCATGTGCTGTTTTCCATTGTGAATTGTGTTTGTGAGTCATGTGCTTCTGGACAGCTGTAGACTGTTTTTTTTTGCTATGTTGGCTTCTTACTAACCTGATAATGTGAATTCAGCTATGCAATAGGGCTTTGGATAATGATCTGACGTGATGCAGCCACATGCATGCCTACGTGTACTGTTAACATGTATGTGTGTGTGCTTGCATGTGTGTGTGTGTGCTTGTTGTGTGGGATTGGCACATTGTTGTGTGTTTGCAGGGAGCAAAACAAGCAGTGGCAATGTGGAGGGCGGTAGCCTCCCCACTTCCGCCCCAACGAGCCCAACGGGGGGCCCGGGGCTGGGGGCGCCCTCCGACGGGCAAGCCACTACCACTCTCGCACGCAACCCTTTGCGAGGATCAAAGTGTAAATGCTCATGTGTTTTACACTTCATCTAGTTTCTCAGCACAGTTCTCTTGATGCATTCTATTCATTCCATGGCTGTGGTGGTTCAACCTTCATACTGCAGTAAAAAGGACACCATTTTCTTTTGCATTCTTCAGTCTCCGCTTTGTTCTTTTCTCGGAAGTGGCTTGGCATAGCTTTGCTGTTGTGCAATGTTTTTTTTTTCTTTCAGTTTAATGGCTTGGAATGTGATTTATGCATTGCCTGTGACTTTGGTTTCAAAGTGGAACGGTCATTGCGTGATAAAACCTAACCCACATTTTTTTCCCCTCATTTTATTGAAAATCCTACATGCATTTGGGATGGTTTGTTAGTATCTAGCATTTCCATTGTTTGCCCCACCATGTAGAACCTACCCACTGGGATGTATTTTTTGAATTAATGATGAAATATATTAAAAATTGTACAAGTAATGCTGAATGCATTATATATGCATAGCATTACTTAAAATAAGTTTTTTTAAAAAAATATTTTATGTTCATTTTAATTGTGCCCTTAAATTTTTGGATGAATTAATAGTGCCATTACTGACTTCTAGTTGTGAGTTTTTTCAATAGTTGGTTGTGGACACACATACACACCCTGTGGAAAAAGTTCCATTTTCCTTTCCTAGCCATATATTCCAATATGTTTTATGTTTATTATTATCTGTTAGTTTTGATATTATGTTTATGTGAAACTTGTAAAAAAAATTTTATTTTAGGATATATGCATTTTAGTCACAGCGAGTGTAGTATTTGCATGCGAGTGCGAGCTTAGCACTTGAAGCTTCCAGTTAGCTTGAATTTTTGTTATTGTTTTATTATTTGTTAATTAGCATACATATAGTTTAGTTTTAGTTAATGCTTTCATTGGTACTAGTATTTTATGTGGAAAATAAATAAATAGTGCAATGGTTTTCTTACAGAAACAAATTCATCATAAGCATGAACATCATTATAATGTTAAAAAAAAAAAATTGTATGAAACTTTTTTTGCATGAGTTAATTGTTCATTTTTATATATTTTTTGTGTTTTTGCTGTTATGATACGTTTCAGTAATTGCTACAAAAATGTTTAATTAATCTTTGTTTGAAGTATTAGTTTTCAGGACAGCTACCCAATAAACTATAGTGTGAACGAAGTAAGGAGAGGGTAAGGCATACTAGTTGTATGTAATTCATTCCCTCTCTTAGCCAGCATGATTTAATCTAATATTTTCTTTCCATGCTTGGAAACTGTTAAATTGTGATTGTATTAACTGTACACCATTCCTATAATTTTTTTTTTCTTTTTATTTATGTTGCTCTATTCCCTATAGCTATTTGATTTTCTAAAAACAGAATAGTTGGAGTCACATCACTTAGTTGTATTATTTGTTAAATTGAGCCAGTTTTTGGTGTGTTGTCAACTTTGTATATATAGAATGAACTCCAGCTTAAAATTATTATACATGGTAATTCATTTTCCAGTTTCCTTTAGTGAAGTAGATGTACAAAATATTAACTGTGGGCTTCTGTTTTTGTATTGCTCTGTGACAAAAATTTGTGGTGATTCAAATACAGTCTTACAGTATGTTTTTATATGACTTGTAATTGGTGTGACTTGTGACAAATCCCTTATTCTTGCTCTTGATGCATGGAGAAATATGTACACCGCATCCTGGTATGCTGCTACTATTTTAGCGCCCCTAAACTTTCTTACTCCCCAGCCTGAAACGTCCTCTTCTGGACACCACAGCACCCAATCACATAAGTTATTTTTATGTTATGTGTTATTGCCTTTTTGAGCCTTTATTTTATACTCAAATAACACTTTGAAAAAATCAAGTAATACATTTATTCTGACTGCTATTGCCATTGCATAGAGAGTAAGAAAGGGATAATGAAACACGTGTATCTGAGAGACAAACTCAGGGGGGAGGCAGGAAATACTATGCCCTAAAGTACCACTGGTTTAGAATCTTCTTTTTACTGAACATCATTCAAAAAATTTGCTTAGTCTCAAAAAGATAATTTTAAGAAATTCCATGGAAAATATGGTTTTCACATCCAAATAGCAGTCTTTGTATTCACTTAGAGAAAAAAGTAACATTTAGTTTTTTATGAGGCACCACACCACCAAGATGATTGGGATTGTAATCTTGGTGGGTTTAATTCAGATTGTTCACAAGCAAGAAATTTAGAGGAAATTATTGCAGTGAGTTGGTATGTTTTCTAGGATTTTATCCCTTCTCCTCCACCCCCTTCTTCCAAATGCGTTCTGCCACAACTATACCGACTAATCAAATTTCACCTCAAAACTCGGGTCGGCAAGATGTAACCATTGTTCCTCTTGTAGGACAACTGACTCCAAATGGAGGCCAGCTCTCTCATATGTATTGATTTTGCTAGAATGGAAAACAACTATGGGAGAGGAGAAGAAGAATAAACTTATAAATGTAATATCACATTCATATTTAATGTAGCTGCTTTGATCTAATGAACCTCACCTAAGGTGATAAAAGCCCACTGCTATCTTAATCTAGCTTTCACGAAAGAACTAACAATTGATAAATTTGTCATGCAAGTGTATTATATTTGCTTTACACTAAAAACAAAGTGTTTGCAGTCTTGGCTTCTGGGTTGAACCTGCATCATGGTGTTTGAGCTAACCGATTTTTCACTGCAAGTTGCAGTCAGCACCACCAGATTGGCAAACATTTAAGTTACATTGATGATTCTGACTGCAAGGTACAGCGAAACATCCATCAACTCCAATGCAGTGATGCACCTTCATGCTGAAAGACTGCCATGAAAATGACTGCAAAAGTCTAAGAAAATCTTTAACAAACCTAGCCTTCATGTGGAAATCTGCTTACCTAACCAATCCTTCTTGGGTAAATTATAGAAAACTGCTGCTAGCTTTGTTATGTACTGCTTTTTGTGTGTGCTTTATTCTAAAAATTAACTGCCAACATAATCATTGCTTTATTGGTTAATCACAGATGGTCACTGCTAACTTAGGATTTATGAATAAATCACTGGGTACTGGAGTTTGTTTTGTATCTTTTATTTTTTAATGGTACAACATGGTTTTTTTTTTGTGAAAGTGTGAACAGTGTTGGTGCTGCAAGAATGAAGTTCAAGCTGGTAGAATTTTATTGGGCTACTCACACAGCCAGAAGTTACAGCATTTTTCATATGGTGTGGGAAAAACAGTATATTACATTGGATGAAATTCCTAGTTGTTTGATATGATAGAACAAACCTAGCAAGTTAAAAAATATTCTCATGAAAACAGTGTGGTAGGGTGGTTAACTAAATTTGATTACTATTATATATTATGTCACATGATATTTTACTTCAGTCATAGATTTTTGATTTTACAAATAATTTTTACAACTTAACTAGTGCTGGTTTTATATTGGAAATATTTCAGTAAGTTGAATTAGAAAATAAGCTTTCGTGTTGTTAACAATATCCACAAAGCCTAGAAATAACTCAAATTTTTTAAAGAAACATTGTAAGGGCAGGTTTCACAATGTCTGGTTTAATTTAAATTAAGTTCTAATTAATTACTGCATGTACCCAAATAAGCTGTACCCTGTAATAAGCTTCACACCCCTAATATTTAGACCATTACCACAAATATTGGTGGTTTAGAATAAGCTTCACACCAAACTTAAAAAAACTGAACTTGTGACCTAGTTTCAAGTTTCTATAAAATGTTTATTCTGGAATAGATAACAATTCAAAATAATTAATTTTCTTCAAGATTTTCTGTACAACTTGCAGTATTCTCAGTACTAGTGTTAACATCTTCCAGTTTATTTTTCAACACGTTTTATTCTTGCCACAAAAGTACTATTAAATGTATCAATATTTCCAGTAAGATATATTTACGTAAATACACATCTCTTAAGATATGAGAAATTTAATATTTTATTTATGTATTAACAGTTAATGATAGCATGTTTACCATGATGTGAGAAATAAATAATCATGAATGTTAAATTGCTACTGACCGCAGCTATTTTGTTTACTGCAGTGAAGCACTGTTATAACATTTCAGCCATGAATGACCAAAATCAGTTAAATATTACAAAGATTATAAACCAAATATAATTTTTATTGCAATACCACCATCACTCAAAAGAAAATTTTTTTCCTTCTAGTCGCTGTATGTACTTTCTTCCCGCAGCACGATTTTCATCTCCTGAGCATTTTTAATAATTTTACGGTTTTTTCAGCAACCATAAGATGATAGCAACTGCAAACCATTGATAATAATTGTGTGTCTTTCTCGCAGTAACACACACTCACAAACCATAATGCAAGATGTGCCCTACACATTAAGCTACAGCAGGTTAACCAACCTTGGAGCTTGGCATAACTTGTGCTATGCAGTGTTGCCATGCGGCATTGTCAAGTTTCGAATAAGCAGTGCTCCATAATTTTTCAACGCTCTCTTTAGAAAAAAATTTGCACAGTTTATTTGGGTGAATATGGTAATAAGTCTTGTTTAGACACATTTTCTGTTTCTCAATGTATGGATAATGTAACCAATGATTAATTTGCTTGTGAACTATTATATCTCAACACAAGAATAGTTGTGATTATTATGCTAATCAAAACATTTAAAACAAGTGTGGTAAATAGATTTGAAGTTTGTTGTGTATCATAAAAGTCTTATCAGAATATTTGTGCACAAGAATGCACTGGCTTTTGGCTGATTTTAGGTTATGTTACAGTATAAAAAAGTTAAATATTTTATTAATGGGAATGAATTTAATTTTATACAAATAGAAATACACTTCTTCTTAAGGTGTCTTCTCCTAAAGGAGGTTGGTGAACCACATAGCCAGCTCTGAACGTGATCATTAAAGAGAGCCATGCTGTACGAACTCAAAGGAATGTCCTACAGGATCTTAAATGCCTTCTGCATCCTAATGCCATTGACCAATTGTGGGTTCTTCTGCCTTTTGGGACCATTTTTTCCCCAGGACAATAGAGTGCCCTAACCTGTACCTGCTCATCCACCCTCAAAGAGGCTGTTGGCACTAGGTAGAGGGGAGCTTCTTATCCTGGAAGATATTTTGTCCCTTTATTCGTTACCCGCCTGTATATAAGAACATTGTTATCAACAGCCGTTGCTTCCTCTCTGCCACAGGGAGTTGAGTGTCAGGATTTCACATACATTGACTCTGAAACCTAAAACATGTTACTCAGTTTCTCTAAATATTTAGAGAGGAGAAAGATAATATTTTATTAAAAAAAGTCAATTTTTTTTATTACTGACACTCTCGACAAACATGCTGAGACTGAACATTCATTTTCAAATACCACATATTTTGAGAACAGCAAAACATCTGTGAGCAAACTTTAAGTTGTTGATGGCTCACAAAATGGTTAAGGAAATGTCATTAATGCATACCGACTTATACCTGAGAAGCATCCCTGCATGTTCTTTGCAGTTATAAAAGCTCACTAGAGAAACTGGGCATGTGTAAGGTACTGTCGTGTCCTTATATTGAAGCACTGAGTTTAAACCAACGGTTAGCCACCCAGCAGTAATAATGCATTTCATTGGCATCTGGAAGGCAAATTAGGAATACGACAATCTGCGTGAAATGATTTTCCTTATGTTTCTAAGTGAACAATATGGGAATCCACCAGCCTACAGGACTGAATAGACAATAAGGGGATAAATGATAATATAGTTTTTTCTGTTAACCTAGAAAGTACATACTTGTCATATATTTTTTTATATACAGTACTTAATTTAATTAATAATTCAGAAAACTAATTTTTTTTTATTTTTCAGCTTTTATTTTATCAAGTCAAGCATCAATCACCTTTAGGATATTGACATTATTTGAACTAGCTACATATTATCAAGCATGCACATTTTTCATATATCCAACTGAAGACATAGGCTTGCTTTACGTTTTTTTTTTATGAAAGATGCCAACATAGGAATTTTTTTACAGTACTTTTGCTGTCAAGATAACATATCTAACACTATATTTGTATCCTAATGCTTATTATTGCCCTCAGAGAATTATTCTATATAGGCTTAGATATTGTTTTTCAGACACCATAAAAGCATTTATTTTGCAAGCATGTTTTACATTGTTTTAATATTTTAGAACAATTGCTTGTATGTTCACTCAGGCTTGCATGCTTTTTGTGTGTATTCCTAAATGTATATTTTTTTTGCTACGCCATTTACTCATATTTCCGTGTGAAAATTTGCGGGTATGTAGTTGCTTAGTTACTCAGGCTTGCATGCTTTTTTTGTGTGTTCCTAAATGTATTTTTTTTTTTGCTGCACCAATTTTTCTGTGTGGAAGTTTTTTACGCACCAGTGCATAACTCAGTCAGGTGTTCAGAAGGTGTAGTGACTCCAACTATTAACTTTAAAAAAGTATATAAATCTGACTGACAATTTGAGGGAAGAGTGGCAACATAAATTACCATTAAATGCAGTACCTTTCAAAAATTGGTAAAAAGTCACTTTTAACTGTGAAGCCCATGTTCCACTCAAAATATCTTAAATGACTCACTGCAGCATCATAGTAAACTTGCAGAATCACATGAAAAGTCTCTGTAGTAGATTTGTACAGTTTCATGCAAAAATTCACATTCACTCTTTGTTCTAACTTACTGTCCAAGATGCACTTGCAGACATGGTAATTCATATGCCCAGAATCATACCAGTATCAAAGGTCCCGATGTACATCTATATCTCTCGACACACAAAGGTTGTTTTTTCCTGTGACTGTGCATGCAGTCTTGTACTGCCATCTGTTGGCATGTTACTGAACTAGTCTTGAAACCATTTTGAAACCAGCTCATACACAGATAATGTTATGATATTGGGGAACCTGGAGATTGTGATGAGAGACCTGATCAATTGGACAAACATGCCAGGGAAATATGGATTAGAGATAGATATTGATAGCAGTTGGGGATAAAGTAAAATTATAAATATTAGTAGAAAGGAAAATGATTAATGTTATTTAGGAAGTTAGTTCATTGCCAAAAATACTGTAACATATATGAATAAATGGATAAGTTATATGAGAAATTGACAGGTGAACCTGGTTAAGGATAGTATATGGTAATGAAACTTAGGGGAAGCAGCCACATCAAAAATTTACAAGATATCTTACCGACCAAAACTAACATACGTATCAATCATAGAAACATGGGTATGCACAAAGTATCATCTGCTCAGGCTGTAAGTTACAGATTTAGAAGAATTAAGTAATTTGGGGGTTCGTGAAAAAAGTACAAGCACAAAAAGTACTTGTATTTCGTTTATCACTAGAGTCTTGTACATAACAAAGTCTTTCCAAATTACTTGATAAGTTAGCAAAGTAATTTTTTTACAGTACGACCAGTCAAAATTACTCAGTTATAAATTTTTTCTCGCTTAATTCTTCCAAATAATTTTTTCCCCTAAAAATAGAGTATGTTTGTTTTTATTTTGAATCATTATCACTAGTAGGGTTATTTATAATGAGGTAGAAAAAATGTTAAGTCACAATATCAAATAATTTGGTGCAGGGTCAGAATTTTAAAACTTTTGAAAAATTCTTCTAGCTCTAACACTATGACCCTTTTTTAATTATTTGTTTTTTGATTCAGAACCATAATTTACTGGCCTATAAACTGTTCACGGCTTGACAGTGATTCATAGGACACCCTGTTTATAGAATGTATCTAAAATAAACATCTTAACTGTGGGTACATAAACAGGACAGTAAAGGAGGCAGAAATTACAGTTAGCACAGGTCCACAAATGCTTCTGTTTATCATTATGTCTGCTGCCATGATCAGTGAGACACTCTTGATACATGCTATGTAGAATGTCATATTTGTGACATACCAATATGGGATTTCTCATAAGAGGGATCTAGTGTATCTCACTGTCCATGGTAATGGCTCTAGCGATATACAGAAGCGTCTCCAGACCTATGTTCATTGACTTTGGATTATCTTCATCTCTTGCAGGTGTACCCACAATTTTGTAATGGGTTTTAGATACATTCTGTATAATATTTTGCCCTTGTCTATATCCAATCTGTATTATGTTAAAATGATAGGTACTCAATTTTTTTCTCATGCTTTTAATTGTCTGATCAATTTTTTATTCAATTTACTTTATTTTTCTCTTGTTGATTTACATAAATTAAAAGTATTTTTTGGAGCTTTTAAGGTTGCAATTACATTTGAACTTAGATGCCGTTACATATGCAATATTATGAGTTACGAAATGCAGTCTTTCCAAAAATCTGTTTATTCTTTAAAATGCTGTACAAACATTGATAGTCTATGTGTTAAAGAAAGCCTGAGTGTTACTGTTATTACTAACTGAATCAGCAAAGTCATTAAAACTTGATGTTTGAAAGTTATCGAGCACTAGTGTTTCCAGAGTAAACAAGTAAAGGATAGAACAAAAAGGCGAAGGATTAGTGCTGGTAAATAAGCATCATAATTAGTGCATGAAAATACAAATATCTTTTAATTTAAATATGTACTTGCAGGGTAAATAATTGTGGATTCAATTACACAGCCACGCCCAGCTCAGCCGAATGTGGGCCAGATGTAAGTTTTCCTGTGGATACAACTTATCGTAAATGTTTTTTTCCTACACATAAAATACATATTTATTTCATGGAATACATGTAACTAACTTACACCAAGTAGAGAATCCAACTATCCGACAGTTATGTTATCACTTTATAATTAGCACATCTTAACACTTAATACATAACACCATAGTAAAAACACTAGTACATGGCTTAATTTGATGTCAAACAAAAAAAAAACAAGGTAGTTAACCATGGGCAAATTTTCACCAAACTTTGTTTCTTATAGAAGCATGAAGCAGATAAATATTCATGAGTTACTTGTAGATGCGGCCAACTTGCCTTGCAATCTAGTTTATAAAGCTTGTACTGTAGATTAAAAAATATGTCATCTTAATAATTTAATAAAGCGCTCCTCTTAAATGTAAACATGTGACTAGACCCACTTATCCCTGGATGAATGCACACACAAAATCATGTATGGCCCAACGTGACTCAGTTTACAGGATGTACTAAAGCGCAAATAAATATTCCCAGCATGATTTCAGTCTATTTAAAAAGTACAAATCACTTAGAAATAAATTCACTTCACTGATAGACAGCCGTGGTTCGTACACCTCCTTAGTATACTTAAAAAGTCTTTCTTTAATTGAATGCAGCCTTTAAAAGTTCTTAAGTTTCACTAAGAGTCCTTAAAAACCTCTTAATAAAGACTGATAACATGCAAGTAATGGATAAACTCGGGTAGTGTAATGTTCTTTTGTTTCCGACTTGGCAGCAAACAACGCTTTGCACGTGTGCGATATCTACAGTTGGTGAATTTTGGGCCACGTGATTAGGTTTTATGTATAAAACACGTTTTAAATTCATTTTTAATATTTTGTATCCCATCTTTAAACTGAAAAGGTTGTTTAACTGTTTTACTTTGAACTTTTAAAGTAAATGTATTTATAAATCAAACTAAAGGTTAGGGCTATAAAGTTTAGATGGACACAATGTTTGGTTTAGATATGTGTTCCAGATATAACTATGGAGAATTGGGCTTATCTGTAAGAATTGAACCAACCAACAAATTTATATTTTGTTCATTAACTATATATTATTTTTATTTTCTTGAGGTATTTTGTGGTGTTACAAATGGTTGTCTACCTCTTGATAGTTTTGAAGGCGATAAAGTAAACGGATCCTTAAAAACTCCTTATTTTTTGTCCAAGAAGGTACAAACAATGGCAACATAAAGTTGAAATACAATAGCAAGACAAGTACACAAATGAGATCGCCATCAGCCATGCAGTCAGCTCTGCATTCTGCATGTTTGGTAGAGCTCAGGAACAATGATTCAAATCACATTTATCTTCTGATGACCTTAATAATCACTTTACAACAGAACCATATTGTTTAGATACTTCAAACAAAGATAAAACAATATAATACCTGAAATCACTTCTGTATTCTGACACAAAATAAATTTCTCTCAAAACAGTAACATGGACGATGTGAGCAAATCTATCAAGCAAATAACATCTGCAGCCTGTGGACATTTTGATACATTTATTTACCTAGTGAAGAACATTCTGCCAATAGTTCTACCACAAACCACACACTTTTAATGTTTTTATACTTAAAGGTATATTCCTGTCTTGCTGGAAATATGCACTGGTTTGACCAATTGCTAATATTTTGAATCCTGTTGTGGAATTGAATTACTGCCCAATAAGCATTCTGCCTACCCTGCCTATCATTCTGCCTATCATACACCAACGCTTTGTGTCTATACATAAAAACAAACTACTTGATAATCATCAATATGGATTCCGACCTGAAAATTGCACATGCATTTTCTAAACGTAACTAAGTAAGTAGGTACAGCAATGGACAAAAAAAATTGACTGCTGACACTAATAGACTTCAGTAAAGCGTTAAACACAGTTGACCACAATATCCTACCAGTCAAAATGTGTAGCCTATTTAATTTTCCTTTGAGTGCATGTCTGTGGTTTAAATCATGTTAGCTGAGATAACCAGTGTGTCAGTGATCATAGCCGATCATGTGGAAAACTTCAAAGAGGGTAATCCTAAAGGGTCCATCCTAAGTCCTTCATTTGTTCTATCTTTGTCGACGACATAGCAAGTCAAATAAGACACACCAAGTATCACCTTTATGCAGATTACTTACAATTTCTCATTGATGCTGACAAAAAATTGCCTTGTACCTATGATTCAAGAATTAAATAGTCATCTTGAAGCAATTACAATGTGATCTCATAAAAATGGCATTATTTATCCAGTAAAAATTCAAAAGATTTTTATTGGTTCTCCATCTCTTATCATAGCTTGTATGACAATCTTTCTTTCCAGATGTCACTTGAGGAGGCACAAAAATTGAACTTATAAGTTCTGGTAAGAACTTCGGTATTATTATGAATGAACATCTATCCTGGCCTGCGAATGTGACCCATGTTTCTAAAAAAAGCGTACTCTGCGCTTGACTATCTTAATTATTGTCTAAAGGATATCCTGTCTGTGTGAAAAAGCTACATTCATGCAGTCAATAATCATGCCTCATTTCAATTACTGTGACATAGTATACAATGACATGGTTGACTACTTGGTAAAATGACTGAAAAAAGTTCATATACAGTAAACTCTCGATTATCCGGGTCTGGATTATCCGGGTCTGGATTATCCGGTTTCCGGGTTATCCGTGCTTGATTTTTTTTATGAAGTTGTAAAAAAAATGACGGGGTGTAGCTACGCCGCGACTGCGCTGCACTTTTTTTTTATTTACTGCTGTGTCTGACCCTTCAGACCCTCGTTCCCCGCCACCTTCACCCGTCAATTTGTCACACTTTAAACCAAAAAGGAATGCCTTGACTGCTGCTTCCGCTCAACTTCACCCCCCCCCCCCCCCCCCCCTTTTCATTTTCTTTTCAAGTGTTCTTTTCACAGCGCCCCGCCACGCTAAAAAAAAAAGGTCCCGCTACCTCTTTTATCTTCCCACACTCCTGACGGCTGGAAGAGGCATTTTTCACGCAGTTATTGACATCAGTTTGTTCTCCCAGGCACATTTGTTTTTGTAATCATGTCTGGTAAAAGGAAACGTAAAGTGCTGACAATAGCATAGAAGTTAGAAGTTGTGGACAGGTTAAAGAAAGGAGAAACTGCCGCGAAATTAGAACAGGAATATTAAATTGGAATCCAAACCGTGCGAGACATTAATAAAAGTGAAGAAAAACTTTTGCAGTTTGCTAGTAGATCAGACAGTGTGGCAGGGCCTTCTAAACGTAAAAGAATGAAAACATCTACCGGCAGATGTTGACAATGCTTTGTTTGTTTGGTTTAGGTCGTAAAAGCGTGGAGGGAGATGCTGAGTTGGGACTGCGGCCGCTCTCCCTCCCGTAGTAATAAAGGGGACAGGAGAAGGATGGCGGCAACACAGTGCCAGTATTGTTTACGGTCCAATAAGCTGGGACACGGTATACAAAGCCTTTGCTTGTACTCATAGAATTCTACTGAAGAGACACTCTTTTGCCAGTAAATACACCATTTTTAAGTGGTGGAACGGATTATCCGTTTTTTTTTTATTGGCATTCAGTTATCCGGGCATCGGAAGGTCCCAATTAACATGGATAATCGAGAGTTTACTGTACTTGCGTTTACTTTATTTGATAATCTTAAATTATATGATCACTTGCACTTGCTTGAACTTCACCAGAAACGATCACTAAGCACTGTACTTACACTACATAAAAACCTTTAAAAGCAAATGCTTCTCAATATTTATCCTATTGAATTACGTTTTTAAGTTCGCAGCACCGTCTTAGGACATTATCAAAATCAAATTGTAAACTTTTAATACCCATGTATAAAACTAAAACACTGTCCAATTCCTTCACAGTTACTGCATCTCGCCTCTGGAATAGCCTAGACCAGGATGTTCGACACCAACAGTCAACCAAAATATTTAAAAACTATTATTTGAAAGAAAAAAAAATTGCCTCTCTAAATTGACAGACACTTAACCAAAGGAATACCGAATAATGTGTGTGTCTGAGAGAGTGAATGACAGAATCATAATAAGAATTTGATTTTATTATTTTTCTATTTAAACCATATTTTATTTGGTTTATGTTAGTACTAAACTTGGATGTTGTTGGTAAATGATTTATCAGTAATTGCTGTAATTTGTTAGTTCATAATTTCATGCTTGATTGCTAGATATTACTTACTGTATGCTGTGTATGTCATATGTTTGTGTAAGAGAAGGTGTACACGCCCAGACTTGGTCTCACATGCCATGTTAAGTTTTTCATCTATTTTTTTATTTTTTATTCCAGGGCTATTTCCAAAATTTTAGTCGATTTCTCCCTGGCATTTTTTGTTCTACCACAAATATTTCCAATAGAAATACATTTAGTGTAATATCATGGGCGTAAAAAGGTGTGCAAGTCATTATAATTATCATCACTTGTGCACCTTTTTACACCCATGATATTACACTAAATGTATTTCTTTTTAAATTATTTGTGGCAGAAAAACAAATGCAATGGAAGTATTGAGTTAAAGTTTTATATATGGCCTGTGAGACCTAGCCTTAACTGCGCCAAACAAAATTGATTAAATAAATAATTTAGAATCACCAGTGTGATTATTATAATTTTTTTTTTAATGTTTCAGACACTAAAGTGTTACAATAAATTCATCTCTTAGTATATTCATTTTGAATTTTGTGTCTTGTTCTTGTAGCAGGTGTGCTCAAATTTTTGTGATGAGAGTTTTAAGGGTATTGGCTACCTTTCAAATCATATTTCGTATGTGTGTGAAATTCATGTAGTCTTACAGGTATTTTAAGTTGTTTATTCTCATGAGAAAAACTATCCCAGTTTGCTTGGTTTTTTTGCATACTTAGCTGTTGAAACCATGTTTCCTATTGATTTATTTGTGTTATAAGTACAAAAACTAAACTTCTTAAGAACTGAAACATTTTAGTCTAAATTATAACATATCAATGCCCAGGACTTTTTTTTTATTTCTGTAGTGAAAACTATTAAATCTCAATAGGGTGTAACATAATGAAAAATTCTGTTTTATTAAAATCTACTTAAATATTTATCAAAAACAAAATTGTGAATGGTATCTGTAAAGTTATTGCGTTAGTAATATTTCATTATTAATGCCTTAGTTTTTCCTTTCTTAGTAATGCCAGAGTTTTGGTTTCTTTATTTGCTCTAGTTAAACATTGAAGCTGTCACTTTGGCAGTGTATTATGCAAACAATATGCCTCCTAAAAGAGTATTTATTATATTATGAAAGTTATAGTGCTTGTAAAAGTCTGTTGGCTCACCTGAATTTCACACAAATGTCAAATGTGAAAGTTATCAGATGCTTTTAAAAAAGATCAGAAACATTAATGTGGTTTATTTTAAATGAAGAGATTTATTGTTTTGTATAGATAAAGGCGTTGAATTTTATATTTAAACTGTGGTGGATGTTCAGTTTTTAATGTCGAATTGAAATAATTTTCAGGGTTCCTGCGAAGTAGGCGAGACAAAAGGAAAGAAAAAAAGACAAAAAAGAAAACTGATAATTCTGATAATGTCAGCAATAAAGAGGATAAGTCTGAGGGGTAAGATATAGCACCGAAGTAGTCCCTCCTGGTTTCATTTTTTTCAGTATATATCACCAATTCTGAATACATCTTTACAGAAATTTAATTTAATCTCAATTCCTTTTCAGTTTAAATATAAGCCTAATTTCAGTCCACTTTACAATTAGGAGGTTTTAATAGTAATTTTTATAACTCTGGATAATTTTATAGTACATAACTTAAGAAACGCATAGTTTGTATGTAATAGCCTGTCTCCCTATCATTAAAGTGTTGCTTATTTACATATGGAACACATGTTGGTGTTTATGCTTCACAGTTACTTAAATATTATTTTCTATCACTATGTAGTTATTCATTATACCTAATGTTTACAGTAGCAGCCCTTTTTACGGGACTGTCGAAATGATCCAATTGACCTTTGTACTAGTATATCTAATGTTAAACAATTTTTCGAGGGTCATTTTCCCCCCCATAGTTTATCCTGCCGAAAAGTATTTTCTTGGTCATAAAAAACATCCATACAACTTTGTTTTCTGTAATAACTAACAATTTAATTTTTAGGTTCCTTCTTTCTGCTTATTTAATGAAACAGTAATTTTGCAGCATGCATGTGCATGTCCAGTATATAACTTATCATTTTGTTTTGTTTTTTTAGTTTATAAAAAAAGATAACGAAAATAGTAAAGTTGCTTACTTGGACTGGTAAGACTTAAGGTAAGGCATCCTTTAAGATTGTTGTGGATCCTAAACCACTTGAAAATAGATTCATAAATTAAGTGGCTTTCCAAAGTATGGATGTGAACTAACACAAATTATCTTGTATCTTTTTTTAATGACATTCAATTCTTTGGTTATTTGGAGACATGCAAGTGATGTGCCTAGCGGAGGAAGAGAACTGTAAATAATAACATGCATTCAGATCACTCCAATATGGCAGGAAATGATTTACTCAAATCCAGTCAAAACCTTTCTGCATTTTGCCATTTGAAAGGCATTCATATTGTGGCGGAGTTCAGCCGGGCCTCCGACAAATTACCACCTAAAACAAGATTATTACTAAGGGGGGTAGAAAAACAAGAAATGGTAGAGCACTAGCATGAGGTACCCGAGATCTAGTCTCCTACCTATACAGGTAGTGTAGGGAAAGTTTCACGAACTGAAAGAAAACATAATTAAACAATTCAGACACAGATTTATTATTTACCAAAACTAATGTTCACAAATAAATAAACAACTAAATAAATAAATAAATAAATAAACATTAACGTGATGTCGGCCGTCACACAAGTAATAAGTATTTATTTTTAGGCAACATGGCCGCTCTCCCGTCGCCGCATCTCCGCTAAGGAATAGTCTACACCCAGGCCGCTACATGTATTCCTTCGACAAGATGTCGATTCCCCAAACTACTTTTCCTAATACATAATTAAACTAAATACCGATTGAAACTACATTACTTATTCATCTTAATTTATTAAGTGCTGGACGGAGATCGTCCAGCCTGAAGCTCCGTCTCACGAGCCATTACTGCCCATCACTTACCCTCACTACGAGACAACGATACTGCCCCGTACCGACGTGGATCACCCGTCCAGAGGGCTCCCGCAGACAAAAAAGCCCCGGTCCCTCCCTGGACGAGAGTTTTACCTCCCGAACGAGGTCACACCGAAAACACGAACACAGGGAAAACTTAGCCACGGGAAAAATGGCTGTCTCCCTCCCGCAAGGAAAACAAAACACGCGAGGTAGACAATTCCTTCTGCGCAGGTGCGGAGCAAGCCCCCCCCCCCCCCCTTCCCCTCTCGCGCTGCTCGCCCGCTCAAGCAACGCTTTCAAACTCGGACACCAGGTTGCGACACTATACAGGACGATGTCCTCGAAACGGATACACAAAAGCCTCGCGTAGCAAAACGGACAAGAACGTCAAACAAAAAAAACTGGCGCAGCGCAGCGGGTTTTTGAGAACAACGTGGTGCAACCTCTCGGCGAGCCCTGGCCAGCGACCCGTGAGATTTAGCAAACCACGCAGCCTCGCAAAAGCCCGCGGTGCCTGCAAACTACAATCACAGCAACCTATATTCCGCTATCCGTGTGTCGCAATCACCAGGCCAAGCATGGAAACGTGCACGTACACCAACAAACGTTACCCAGACGGGATACAAAAGTAAAATAAATTCAAAAATAAATTAAAGAAATTTCCAGACCGTGACAATATAATGAATTCTTTTTTTTTTTGTGTTAAGTAGGTACTACTAAATGGTTTGATAGTAATTTTTACAATTCTTAAATCAAAAGTCAACTTTCCAAAACACTGTAATTTCCTTAACCTTCATCATTAAAATATAAAATTGTCATATATTAAATAGTCATAAGTTAATGGGGGAGCATTGTTTCTTTATTTCCACTCAAATACTATGGTATCTTCTCAAGTTAGTAAAGAGTTGTGTGGAACTGGAAAATCATTAGCCGCCTTAACTAGATACTGTATTTTGGCTTTGCAATATTTAAATGATTTACGTGAAAGCGGTCAAGAAATGCTGCAATATTTGGACTCTTTTCCAGTTATAAAAAGAAAAAAAAAGAATTTTTTTATTGATTAATTTATTCAGAAAATTGGCTCTACAGAAGCAAGCACACTCCTTACAGTCAGCTTACTTTTTTCGAAGTCTAGAATGTATCCAAAGAGCAGAAATCAGTTGATACTGTTTTAGTTGGTGGTGACTGATTTTACAAAGCATAAAAAACTAAATCGTTGACTAAATATACAATACTGATGAGACTGGTTTATTTTAGAAGTCTTAACCCCCTAGGTAGTGCGAACAAAACTTCTGTGGAAGGGGTCAGACAAATCACATAGCTCTTCTGATTATATCTGTGCCACAGTAATGAAACTTTATGATGGTATGGTAAGTGCAACAAAGTTGTCTTATTTTCTTTCTGTTTACATTGTGTTGTGGTATTTAATTGCTTTGAAGGCCATGACGTTAATGGTAGGAAGCAGACAGCATATTGACATGCTCATCGATTGGCCTGATGCCCATGTTTGCATTGGTGCATTAGTAAAGTATTTACTATACTTGGAGTTCAAGCCACATCTTATGCTAATTTTTGCAATTGTTCTTCTTAGGAGAATTGATTGTGAAATTTTAGTATGTGATGAAAATGCAATGAAATGTGCGCACACCATGGACATAAGTGTAAAATGGTGAAGAAAGGGAATGCCAGGGGTGGCTGCTGATCTGGGCAAACCAGCCAACTGCCCAGGGTCACGTACCTAATGGGGTCCCACACCAGCTGTTTTGTCTAGAGACGTACAAGACTGTAAAATCCAGATAAAACGACACAATTAATGACGATGCACTTGCAAACAACTCGATTGGCAGCAAGCGTGCACGATAGCACAACTTACCGCCATGATGGTTGAACAATAACTGTTGCTTCGTTGCCGGAAGCTGCAGGGCTACCCACCTTGGCAGGCAGCCAAATTGAAAAACTTGGCGCGGCTAGAAAGCAGCGCGGGAAGTTCAAAATTCAAATGTTTTAAAC
Organism: Bacillus rossius redtenbacheri; assembly: GCF_032445375.1. Classification (NCBI taxonomy): domain Eukaryota; kingdom Metazoa; phylum Arthropoda; class Insecta; order Phasmatodea; family Bacillidae; genus Bacillus; species Bacillus rossius. The sequence goes on along the minus strand of NC_086331.1, from coordinate 35,110,850 downwards.
ACTATACACTAAATTACACACAATATTTACAAGTCCAAACATTACCGCCCGCCTTGAAATGTCCCATTTCAACAATCGTACGGTAGCGGGCAGAGCTTCACCACAGGACGCTTCAAAGTTCCACTAGAAGTCTGGATAGTAGCCACTCTGGCAACACCATCTTTCCCAGGGTAGAGCTCAAAGATGCGCCCCAAGCGCCACTGTAGAGGTGGGAGTCTGTCTTCTTTCAGGAGCACAAGTTGGTTGGCAGTGGGACTAACTCCCTGCTCATTCCATTTCTGCCGCTGTTGGAGCGTGTGTAAGTAATCCCTGTGCCAACGATACCAAAAGTCCTGTTGGAGGCGTTCCACAAGTTGCCAACGTTGAAGGTGGTTTAGCCGTACATCCCTCAAGTTAGGCTCTGGTAATGTGACCAGTGGCTCCAGGGTTAATAAATGGCCAGGGGTTAGAGCACTGATGTCATTGGGATCAGAGCTCAAAGGGCACAGGGGTCTCGAGTTCAACGTAGCTTCCACCTGTACTAGAAGGGTGTAAAGCTCTTCAAATGTGAGCACTTGTTCACCAATAACTTTACTTAAGTGAGTCTTGAATGACTTTACCCTTGCCTCCCACAAACCACCAAAATGGGGAGCAGCAGGAGGATTGAAGTGCCACATTACACCTAGCTGAGACAACACATCAGTGACAGCCTGATGGTGTGGTGTCGACGACAGAAGTTGCTGAAGTTCCTTAAGACGCGTGTGAGTTCCGACAAAGTTGGTCCCACAATCACTGTAGATATCAGATGTTCTCCCACGCCTGGCAAGAAAACGTTTGTAGGCTCCAATAAAGGTATCAGTGGACAGGTCTGAAGCTAGTTCTGCATGAACGGCCTTTGTAGCGCAGCAGACAAAAATACAAAGGTAAGCCTTCAAAACCTTTGCCCCACGGACCCGACCAAGTTTAACCATAAAGGGACCAGCATAGTCAACTCCTACTTTGGCAAATGGTTTAACCTATTGCACTCTCATAGCGGGAAGATCGCCCATGAGAGGTGTGCTTGCTACTGGTCTTTGCTTGAAATATGGAACACAGTGACGCAAGCAGCGAGAGATGGCATCCTTATCTGCAAGAATCCAGAATTGTTCTCTAAGAATTCCTCTAAGTGTCTGAACTCCAGGATGATGATTCTTTTCATAATAGTGGTTAATAATGAGATCAGTCAAATGGTGAGATTTTGGAAGCAGCACCGGGTGCTTCTGCTCAAAAGGAACACTGGAGTGAGCTTAACGACCACCTACCCTTATCAGGCTACTGTCATCAAGAAAGGGTACTAGTTTGCGAATCTGAGGGGAAATGCACTCTCCCTTCTTCAGAGCACTTATATCCTCTTTGAAATGATGTGATTGTACCCAGAAGAGCCAAAAATGTAAAGCCTTATTCAGCTTATCAGGAGACATATTATCAGTCTTGCTCTCTTTCAGTGACACGCGACAATTGTGGGCAAAGTGCAATAAACAGCACGTGACACGCAGGAGCCTGTTTAGTCTTTTGAATCGCATTGCCAACTGGCCAAGATCATCAGAAGACGTTACAGTGGTCAAGGTCTTCTTCTCCATCACGGCGGGATCCACTTCCACTGCATCTGGTGACTGGGAAGGCCACTGTCCGGGTGACTCTATTAACCACGGTGGACCAGTCCACCACAAGTGATGATCCAATAGTTGAAGAGGGAAGAGACCACGAGAGGCACAGTCAGCAGGATTGAACTCAGACAGTACGTGTTTCCACCAACTGGGACGGGTAAGCTCTTGGAGTTCGCTTACCCGGTTAGCTACAAAAGTCTTCAACTGATGAGGAGATGAGTTAATCCATGCTAAAACCACTTGTGAGTCTGTCCAGGCTGTGATGGAAGATACGGGCAAAACTTCTTGGTAAGTCTCAATCACATGGTTGAGCACACGTGCCAACAGTAGTGCTCCACAAAGCTCCAGGCGAGGTAAGGTTTGGCTTTTGACTGGTGCAACCTTGGATTTACTTATCAGCAGACGAATGATGGTTCGATCATCTGAGCACACTATGCGCAGGTACACCATGGCCGCGTAACCAATCTCAGAACTATCACAGAAACCACACAGCTGATAGGTAGAGCCTTCTGGACCCTTAATGAACTGAGAGACAGCAATGGAGGACAACCGAGGGAGCTCCCGGCTAAAATGATACCACTGAGAAACAAGATCAGGGGGGAGGTGATCATCCCAGTCAATGGACCGCACCCACAACAGTTGCAATAGATGCTTTGCAAACATTAACAGTGGAGTAAGCCATCCTAGAGGATCAAATATTCTGGCTACATTGGCAAGGATGCTCTTCTTCGTAACACGACTCGAGTGGCCTCGGATTACATAGGAGAAGGTGTCCGAAACTGGGTTCCATTGAAGTCCTAAGACCTTGACCACAACTTGACTCTCAGGATCCAGATCAAATGATTGGGGCATATCAACATCTTCAGACGGAAGCCAGTCTATGAGCGCTGAATGGTTGCTCATGAACTTCCTTAACTTGAAGCCCCCTTTGGCAAGAAGAGCTCGAAGGTCCTTTTGGACAATATTTTTCAAGAAACGAAGTAAAACTACTAAGAGTGGGAAACTCGTCTGTTAATGTCATTTCCCATTGTGTTTGTAAGGCAGTATCCAAACGTTTGCATAGAATGGGCAGCAGCATCAGATCCCACTGCTCTACAGGGACAGACAAGGCCCTAAGAGCAGACACATTCTCTGTAACAGTGTTCAACAGTTGGCGCAATGCCTTGGGAGAGTCATCTGACGCAGAGGGTGCTTGAAAGCCTCCACATGCACAGACACAATGAGCCTCTTGTTCTCGTACCTACCAACAAGTAGTTTCCAAGCCACATCAAAGTTTACTTCAGACATGGGCAAGGCCTAAATCATGCTGAGGGGTTCACCACTGAGAGCAGTCTTCAGATAAGCCAGTTTCTCAACAGATGAAAGGTCACTATTGTTAGCAACAAGAGTGCAAAATAGGTTGGAGAAGTTAGGCCAATGTTTAATGCTACCCTCAAAACTTGGAAGTGTAATTTTTGGTAAAGCCACCCTAGAATTGCTTACCTTGGGCTTTGACGATGTCGAGCTCTCCATCGAACACCCCTCCAGGACACTTACCATCGCCATGACTTCAAAATATTTCTCTTTGAAGTCGTCCATACGTGCCGTCAGTTCTGAGAGATCAATGTCAGAATTTTGTGTTGCCCCAAGAACCACAAAATCCGCCTCAAACTTATCACAGACTTGGGGTGGATCACGAACTGTGGCCCAAAACAAGCCTTGCTTAGAAGCATCATCACAACACTTTGAGAAAGGTCGACGGCACGTTTGAGCCGAGCCTCTGCTAGGCGGATACGCACGAGTGCCGAGCCTATATCGGCCATGGTCACACACAGAAGCAAAGGACGAAATAACCAAAAAGGCACGACAACAAAGAAATAAACACAACTAAGACCAATATAACCATGGTTAGACATAGCAAATCAAAATTTATATCCAGCAAAACACCTAACGTAACGAAAAACATGAACAGACGCCGACAAATAATACAACATAACCCCAGCACGAAATATATTCCACAGAAACAAAGAATATATAACAGTTTCTTAGATCACTAAGTCTCTGAAAATTTCTTCTAAAACACGTTGCCGAAGAGATCTTGACCATGAAAATAATCTAAATAACGAAAGTATAGCGCATAATAGGAACGAAGTGTGATTGTTTACCACGTGCACACGAAACACGTTTCAAACAATACCAGAAAAAACCGGAACTATCCGGCCCGGAGGACCAAATATTTGTCTAGAGACGTACGAGACTGTAAAATACAGATAAAAAGACACAATTAATGACGATGCACTTGCAAACAACTCGATTGGCAGCAAGCGTGCACGATAGCACAACTTACCGCCATGATGGTTGAACAACAACTGTTGCTTCGTTGCCGGAAGCTGCAGGACTACCCACCTTGGCAGGCAGCCAACTTGAAAAACTTGGCGCTGCTAGCAAGCAGCGCGGGAAGTTCAAAATTCAAATGTTTTAAACACTATACACTAAATTACACACAATATTTACAAGTCCAAACACCAGCCCTTTTACTACGGACACACCTGTACCTAAGGCTGCCCGTGACAACAAGGGCAACGCGCCCATATAGCTCAACATTTGTATATTTCCCTGCGTGATCGTTAGACCCTTCTTCCATTGCGAGTCCAAGGGCAACAAATGTGAGACACAATACGCGCGAAGATTGTGTTGCCGATAACCGGTTCCTCTCTCAAACTGCTTTCCGTAAATGTAGCGCAGACATTCTGGACTAGTTGAACAGAATAATACGTTTTTTTCATGTGCAATTTCGCGATTATCAAAATAAAATACAAGTCTACCGTGTAAGACCATGTATCAGAAGATCGTAAAGAAAGAAAATCTCTCGTGCTTGGTGGAAGAAAAGGAAGCAACAGCTAGTTAAGTAAGTAAAAATCTTACAGGATTTAATTTCAAAACACGCATTTTGTATTAATTATTATATGTTTTTAAGCAAGGGTATGAAGAGAGTGAATGAGTGAGTGAATAAGTTATTTTGGTATACACGATTCAAGGCCCTGAGCGAATGCAGCATGCATCAGACAGCTCGGACTGCCAACAAATTATGCTAAACAGCTGTACGTATCTGAAACAACCCATGGCTAGCTTAGGTTCTTACTTCTTGTTTACAATAAGAGTGTCTTATGAGTGTACACCAATCCCTCGCATAGCACGTCTTCAATTAATGCGAATTCAGTTAGCACGATGTAAATTTTACTGCCCTAGTCTCGAATAGCACGTCTGTAAATTTCAGTTAGCACGAAATCGCCACAGGCTAAAAAAAATCTCGGAAACGACGCGACGTCAGGTATGGAATTCGAGGGGGGAAGAGTGGTTTGGAATGCGAGGGGAAAGAGATGCGCACGCAGATAAACAAACACCGGGCCGTACTGTTGATGCCCGGCCGCAGACCAGGCCATACCGTTGATGCCCGGCTGCAGAACAGGCCGTACCGTACAGAAACCAAAGCAGATGAAATTGGACACGTTTTTTAAAAAAAAAGCAAGATGATTGTGTTAATTTCACCCCAGAAAATATTTAACTAACTTTTATGTTTTGTATATGTACATATTGTACATACAGTAAACTCCCGGTATATCGCGCCCCGATTGATCGCAGAATCGGGTATATCGCGGGTCAAACCATGTCCCCCAGTCAGAAATGAATAATAATAATGGAATAAATGGTTGACAGCCGATTAGGATAATTTTGCGTTGTAACTAACAAACTAAGCATCGGGCAGAAAAAAGCCTAGGCGTAGAAAATGTCCGCAGTAAAATTCTAAACAAGATATCTCCGTACATTATTCCTCTATCTTGTAGGGTTTTCAAATTATGGTCCAATCCAGCCCAGTGATATTTTCTGAAACACTAGTTCTTAACGTCGCTTTATCTCACAAATGAAGCATCGGACAGGGGACCTGATAAAGCCCACCATCCAGCGACATTATCCAGCGTGACTCGGCTGGGGATTGATGTTGGATAGACTTGGTTGTCGGCAAGCGCTGGGTAGGGAGAGACGAGCCGAGAACATGGAGAGAGGTAGAGATTAGAGCGGGCAGAAACACCAGGGGGAGTGGGGGAGGGAATGTGTTCACGCAGCACACAGGCAGAGCATGAGTCACTTGACTGAGCAGCGTCGCTGCGTACAAGGCAAAATCAGGTAGTCCGGTGTTTAAAATTCCACTCCAGAATCTTAATTGGTACTTTACTGGACATCTGTATATAAATGTTTTGTTACAACTTAAACCTACAGACGTAATATTATTGGGTAATTCATTGTATTATACAAGTTCATCTTTTTACTTTGGTATAATGTTTTAACATTAAATAGTAAAGTAAATCGGCTAGCGTATTTTTAATCTTTGCCCAGGAATTCCCAGTGGTCCAATATTTACGTGAACCATACTGTACCACTTTTGCCGTGAGGTAGTAAACAAGTCCCGGAAATGTTTATGTGTAGCGGTCACCCGACCTTTAACCAGAGGCTGGGGAATATAACAGTTGCCGATCCGAGCCACACACACTCAGCAACTCGACACAGCATTTGGTGAAATAAGTAAAGACAAAGTTTAACACGGTTTTTAATACGGCGTCACTGATTGCGCTAAAATTAAATTGGCGCAATTTTTGTTTCCCACATGTGACCATTTATAATTTACTGTAAGCATGGATAATAAAGTTTAACCACTTGACACGATAGACGATTCTTTATTTTTTATTGTACTAATGCTAGAATCGTTTTTTTCCTGTATCTGCGGCCTGCTTCTACAAAAGACAAGCTATCTGTAAGTAAATCTAGAATTTTTATTTTGTCAATCAAACTCGGTACTTTGCGATTCATATTCGGTTTGAAGTATCATTACGGCCTTTCTTTTTAGAAGACTTTGACCACAGAATCGTGTGTAACCGCACACACTGCACTTACTTTGTTACGGACACTGACGAAGCAGATACTGTGGCTGACACCACGAGACTGGCAGCAGCAGCTTGTGTGCCGCACGTGTGTATGGCGGCGTGTGGCGCGCTCGTAGGCCGTGCGACAAACTGTGCGCGGCACGCGGAAAAATAAAAACAATTCAACATTTAATATTTATCTTTAAAATTTATTATTTTTATTTTTCACCCGTGTTTAGTGGAAACTGCGGATGCAAAGTCCGCACAAAGGCGGGCTGTCTATACTGTGCGTGCTTGCCGACCTATTAGAACACAGGCGGTGTTTTATGCCTTCTGACCTTGGTCACATCGAAACATCGCGGTTATGCAACAACGCGGGTAAAAGTTATGTCCCCCGACAACCGCGTTAAATAGGGAGTGTACCCGTATTTTAATGTTATGTTTGTGCTCTAGGGAAAATCTAAATCTGTTTATCTGTTAACTGATTTGTTTACATAGCCGCTTTTATAAGAGGTGTGCATAACAAATTAAATGTTTACATATGGCTGTGTGTTTTAAAGTTATATAAAACCGGTTGTTAATTTCATAAAAGTGTTTTAATGTTGTTAAGTTTTAAACGTAATAACAAAGGATCCAGCTGCTTGCAACAGCAGGCAGACAGACGCGCGCGCGCGTGTTGAAGGTCACGCCTGGGCGGGCAAGCCAACCTGCTGACTGACGGTAAATATGTTACCACTTATCTCCCGTTACACTGTGCCATGTTTTCTTTATCTAACGTATTCGGTGGTAGGCTTAAAAAGATAAATGATATGACATATGCATTTTCAAGTATTATTCTACGCATTTATATTATGTAAAGATTACTTCCCTACACATCTTGGAACACATTAAATAATTTAGCCTTATATTTATGGGGACTAATGCTTCAGAATACGCGATTTCGATTAACACGAACATTTTTAGGAACGAATTAGTCGTGCTAAGTGAGGGATTGGTGTATAGTGTTTTATTTAATAAATAATAAAGGGATGAAATGATTACATATTAAAGGCTGTGTCGTCCGTTTACATGATGTAGGAAAGGTTAACTAAAGCAATAGAAAAGTATCCAATTATATATATATATATATATATATTTTTTTTTTCTTAAAGTGTAAAAACAGTTGAAAGTGAAGTTCATTGTAAGACCTTGATAGTAAGTGTTACAGTTCTTCCTGAAATAATTTTTTTATGAGAAACATTTTGCTTGTTATTTTTAAAGGATTTTGGCAATGGGCGGCAAATTACTAATTAAATAACTATTTTTTTACATCGCCATTGCAGTGCATACGCACTGTCTTGAGTTTCTTCAATGCATTTCGGTACGAATTACTTGAATAATTTGTATCAGTATTTTAAAAGCTCCCGTTCATGGCCTTAAGGGTGTATGACCCGTTCCAGATCATGATTTTAGATTTATATTAATCACTGATCAACTTTTAGACATTTTCAATCGTTTAACTTTCACGAAATGAAAAATATATATAGTTGCATACTTTTTGCATAACTAGCTGCCAAAGTTACATTTTTAACCTTTTTGGGTTGTACAAATAACGAGAATTTAATTTATTGCAGAACTGAAACTTTTTAGGATTAACTGCAATGCCACTGGCTACTTCAAGAAATGGTTTGCATTTCTATCACAAAAACTCATTTCATGTTTCTTGGCTGTCAAGATCATACAAATTTTGAGAATTTTGAAATGTCAGGTAAAATTAATTAATATTTTCTGAAAGAAATGCAAACCATTTCTTGAAGTAGCCAATTGCATAGCAGTTAATCCTAAAAAGTTTCAGTTCTGCAATAAATTAAATTCTCCTTATTTCTACAACCCAAAAAGGTTAAAAATGTAACTTTGGCAGCTAATTATGCAAAAAGTATGCAACTATATATATTTTTCATTTCATGAAAGTTAAACAATTGAAAATGTCTAAAAGTTGATCAGTGATTAATATAAATCTAAACTCATGATCTGGAACGGGACATACGCCCTTAAACATGGACAGTAATATGAATTTTAATTCGATAACGTAACCATGTCCACAAAATGTCTGTATCATGAGCCAGTGGGTTGAAATCATGGCAGAGAATACAGACATATAGTGTATATGTATATATATTTTAACAATACAAATACCCCACCATTATACGCTTTATTCACAAAATTTCACAAGAAATCTTTGTATGAAATATAACATGAAAGTTATATTTTACTTTCAGGAGCAATGCTATGACTTGGCAGCAGCTACATTCTCGCCCATGCCAGGCCAAAATAATACAGGTTGATATAATGAAAGCTGTATTGTGGGTGATATATCAAGAAAAAATTATTTCAGGTAACCACAATATTGAGCACTACAAGAAATATTTAAGGGCAGCCATTAAGTGTTTTATTGACATCCACACTGCCAACTTGTTTATGGGGTGTGTGCAATATTATGGAAGTATCTTTACTAAACTTTTGAAGCCAATATGCAGTTATTTCTAAAACTAATTACATCACAAAAATATTTTGGCAGGGTCAACTATATTTCAAACATATTATCAGTGTACAAAATATAATGGAGTTGATAAGGGAAATTGTTTTACAATTAAATGTACTTTTTTTTGTTCTAGGAATGTACACAAAAAAATTCGTCGACCAGCAACAACGAGCAAGACAAAGAAGGAAACATCAACGGTTGCACAATACCAAGATACAAAAAATGAAAGCGAAAAAATACTTTATACTGCAGATGAGCACTATGGTTTGGCACGGGCAAAGGAAGATCAACCAGAGATTACGATTACAGCATCAGAGTTTGAGGATAAGAAAAGAAGTTTCGTTGCTAGTCTCGTGCGGACCGAAGAAGAGCGAAATGAGCTACAGAGAACGACTTTGTTGCAATACAGATGTCACTTGAATACAGAGAGGAGGAAGTTACTAACTACTTCCCATTTCGGCAGGGTTTGTAAAATGAGGGCTACAACATCTTGTAGAAACATAGTTCATTCCATATTGTATGGAAACTTCAGCACAAAAGGTACACAGTATGGTATTGCCAACTAACCTGTAGCAAAGTCTAAAATGGCCGAAGATCATGGAATAGTGGCAACAGAGTGTGGCTTATTCATAGATTCTGAATATCTTTTTCTTGGTGGAACTCCAGGTACATTTAAAATATGCAATTATATCGTCACCTGATTGGCAAAAGGGCAAATGTTACATTTTTTACGATTTTTAGTTTTATGTTGGTAAAATTCTTTAAAATGCAATACACATCTTGGCAAAGGGACTACCTACATAAAAAGTAAACTGGTGTTTTTATTCCGATGTCTCTTTTTTTGCCTATATTGTATTTGTTAATATTTTAATAGTTTTTTGTTCCTCCTGTAAAATTACGATTTTGTAACATTCGTCCTTTTGCCAATCAGGTGACGATATATATTTTAAATTTTGATAATGTAATTTCGGTTTTACAATTAACTCATACAGAAGTCATGTAAAATTATGTTGCAGATGGTTTGGTGCGTGACTATGCCATTATGGAAATTAAGTGCCCTCTTTCAGCAGATAAGTACCTACCAAAGTCCGAAAGAAGCTATCGATAATGGACAGGTTATCATATTCAGCTATATATGTGTTTCTTTTAGCTCTTAAGTATTGCTAAATACAATGACCACTTATTGAAAATGAACTTTTAGATTCATTTTGTACAATATTTGTGGCATAAAACATATCATGTACTGATTTCAGATTACTCACTGCGCAATAATTAACGGAAAACCGCTACTGAGACGTGATTCAAACTATTTTATCAAGTGAAAGGGCAGATGTACATAACGGGAAGAAAATATTGTTACTTTGTGCTTTATACTTCCCACTGGATGACATGAAATTATCGAAAAAGACGCTTTCTGGTGCGAAAAAAATGGAAGCATATTTGTGCAGGTATTTTTCTTATTATTTTACATACAATTATTGAGTATATCAGTAAAATGTGTAGTTCATACAGCGGTGCAAAATGAAATCTACATTTATATGCCTCTACGGTTCTTCTTTTTTGTAACACATCTTTCACAGTAAGGTTTTTATACCACTGATATCCATTTACAACTTATACATTGCATTACTGGTAGTTTTTTCGTAAGCTATTTTGGTACACACACATTTACGACTCAAATATGTCTTCTTATCAATATCTTAACATATACAGAGAACTTGCAGTGTTAAAATAAAAATATAATTAAAGTTTATGTTACACACATACAACATACCTAAGCGAATTTATAATTATGTTTGTTTCAGATTCGACAAGGAATGTCTGCTGCAGGAAATAGTAAACCCTCAGTTTTCAAAAAGATTTGCCAAGATGAATATTAAGGAGCCCTTATACATAATAACAGCCTAACAAGAAGCCCAGAGGGCCAAAGAAGAGAGACTTGTGAGGAGCTGTAATTGAATATATAGTGAACCACAGCTTAATACTTGTATTTTGCACCACTTTAATGTAATTAATATAATTTCAAAAATAAATTTATTTTTCAAAACACACAAACCGTTTACATTTTTTTGTGCATCCCAATATTTAAAAATCGAGCATAAAAAATTAAAAAACCAAAGTGAAAACAGTATTCCAGATTTATACAAATTCGCTGATATTGGGAATGTTGAGGTTGTGTTCCAAGCAACTATTTTGCTTACGAAAATTAACTCTCAAGTGATATGTAAAATTTGATGTTTTCAATTGCGAAAGTAACAGTTTAAAGGGACGTAAGTGTGTTTTTATTTCTGGAATTTGAGTTCTCTTGAGTTTAATTATTTTTTCCTGAAAGGCTTTCTTAATAACGTATTGAAGGAGGAATTTAGAGAACAAGCTGTTTTGATTACTTTTATTGAATAATTTATTCGCAATGTTCAATAACAGCAGGAGCTGCGGAGATCAACTGGTAAAGACCCTAGCCTCCCACCACGACGATTCGGGTTCGAACCCCGGTGGGTTCCATCCCCAGACCTTTGCATGTGGGAATCGTGCTAGATGATGTCGCTATTCCGCGGGCTTTCTCGCCTTGCATCATAACACGCTTAAAAATCTAAAAAACACGCTTTCTATAGAAAACCAAACTAAAAAATAGAAAATAAATTTGAATTAAGAATAGTGTAAAACATTTTAATAAATATAAATTAATAATAGTGTATATAAGAAAAAAAATAAGAAAAGGAAACAAGCAATTTGTGCTACTGTCAAAAAACCAAAAGGCCATTGCCGATAATCCGTCTCGGTTTCAGGAAATGTCAGTCACCACTTTCTTATCGCTCGCATGTCTGCTCCGCATTCACTCAAGGTGTTGGGGATAGAAGCAACATATCTCCACAAATAGATGTTCTGTTTTCATGAGAGAAAATATTTAAAATATTTAATTTTGATTACTAGTTTTGACAGGCTTATTATTACTCAAGTAATGTTCAAGTTGCAAATTACTATAGAACATGGTAACGTGCGTGTCTAAGACATAGCTTTTTGTGGTATTTATGCTGCATTCATTCACTGCAATCAAGAAAATAATGTTTAAAATGGCTTTTTTCCATATTTTTTTATTCAGAAATTTTAAATATTTTTAAAAATATAAAAAGTCTCAGACAATTATAGGACATTATATTACTTACTTCCAAAATGTTTATAGCTTTAACTTCATTCATTCTCCCAAAAAAGATCAACAACGGTACACGTTTCCCACTATTTAGCCCACCGTACCCAGCAGCCCTAATAGCACAATTTATGATAAATGAACAAAACCGTAGTCAAATTTTAAGTTTCAGGTTGACTTAAAAAAGTTATTTTAAAAGTTTATTTTTCAAGTTTTCGATGAGAGGTTCCCATTCCATACCCCAAGGCACCGCAATAACGCCCCTCTCTAAAATATTAAGGTCCTGCGAAAGTAAATAGTCCATACCCTCGCAAAGTCCAAAGCTGCTGCTGGCACATGCACATGAGCGTTTCAGCTATACACACGAGCTGAAGTCTTTGAGACAGCTGACCACGTGTGGTGGCATTAACCTGTATATATTCGCTTACGTGAACATTGAGGAACATACCAAGTTTATCTGTGTACGAAATCTTTGTGATAGCTAAACTATCCTGGAAAACATTTTATGATTTTAACAGTCATAACAAAAAAAAATCATTTCAAAAATACGTTATTATCCTGGGATTACAAAAACTGATATAAACCAATGTTCTCCACATGTTTGTAGTGCAGTTTATTAGCTCAGTGGTTAAATGCATGGTGATTCAATTCAAAGTTTGAGGTCCAAACCCCAACACTGGAGGTTATTTTTTAAACTTTTTTATACAACTTATTATTGCATTTTAAACACTAAAATTTAAGAAAATTTTATTTTTGCTATTTACTTGTTTCACTAATAGTTATAATAACTTTCCATTTGGTTTGGTTATCTTACACTAGGTAAGCATATAACCTTTTATTTTTTACCCCCATCTGCCTTTCCTACCCTTTTAAGCGAAATGTTGGTACTTCTTAGTTAAATTTTGCACACTTGACATTCAATATAAGACAATTACTGTCTTCATCTGGTTTCTATAAAATAAAATAAAAATATCTCCCATATACCAGTAGTTCACATTTTTGAAATAATACATTACGATTTTGTATTCAAGTTATTCCCAAAAAAAGGAGCCTCTTTGCACTGCGTAAAGCCCAGGCAGTGTCGGACCAATCAGCTTTTATCCTTTGTGTTGAAAAATATTTTTTCTGTGCCAAAAATTATGTAACCATATTTTGATAACTTTTGTAACCATTAATTTGAAAATAGTTTATTGTATTAAATCAAAACTAATTATAATTTTGCACATGTGTTATATAATTATGCATACTTTTTTTATGTATATTGACTTTTTCCAAATGGCCATGAACTATCACATGTATATACACATTTTTAACTATCTTTGTATTGCTTGTAACAGTGTAGATCATGCCCAGCTCTTGACAATGACCTGCTACTGTTAGGTACAAAGATCATTTTGGAATAATTTTTTTCCACCAAAATTTGTTTTTAAGTTCCACAAAATGTTACTTTTAGTACGGTAATTAAAATAAGTGCCTTGTGAAAAAATGATTGTTAGTAAATTTTGTTTAATTATTTTTTCTTTCATAAAGCACTGAACAGGGCTGCCATGTCATGATTATGAAACATATACATGACAAAGACAAAATCCACAAAACACAAATTCACTTTATCAAGTGGAATATTGCAATACTCATAAACAATATTTACTAACAGTCCGAAGTTCCTTCTGGCACTGATATTAAAACCTGGTGGTTGTTTGCAACTCACGGTACTAAGAATCTTTGCCCTCTCTGCAGGGCTACCAATTATTAAAAGGCTCCACTTAGGTGTACGTGGTCATAATATTCTATTTGAAATAGTAAACAAAAAATGTTATAACAGTACGGCCTGGACCACAGGCATGAAATTATCCGAACTACTTCATATTTTGTTGATGAGCCACTGCCTGAAAACATGACTGTTTCTGTTTACTTAAGAGGCCACTCCAGTGTTTCAGGGGCACTACGCAACCCGTGTTAACCTCATAAGATTCAATGCTATTTTCATTTTGCTTATAAATAATTAACTAATATAGATTTAGAAATGATGCTTGCTTGATATGTAAGACAACGATGCTCTTATCAAAGCCCCTTTCTTCAAAAACGTGCATAAATTATGGTTTTATACTAATCTTTACTAATATGCATAAGTGTATTGTCTAAGTTTGAACCATAATTTATGCACGTTTTTGAAGAAAAGGGGTTTGATAAGAGCATCGTTGTCTTACATATCAAGCAAGCATCATTTTGAAATATATATTAGTTAATTACTTATAAGCAAAATGAAAATAGCATTGAATCTTATGAGGTTAACGCGGGTTGCGTAGTGCTCCTGAAACACTGGAGTGGCCTCTTAAGGGATGACTACATGATGGAGACCGACAAGTACACTTCCTTTCTCTTGGAGGCAAGTGAACTCATGGGCCAATTTAAGAGCACCTTTCAAAATCCAACCAGTAACAACACACTTTACAATATGAAAACCTCCCAATATTCTTTGCATTTTCCATCCAACACAACCAATACTTTCTTTTTGTGTTCCTCACCTTTTCCATGAGATACTTCACGAATCGTCTTTCAGACACAATTGTTACTATTACATAAGCCAAGTATTTTGGAACATTCTAGAACCATCTCCTGTATCCAAGCATAGATAAATTAAGGAAAATATAGAAAATAAAATACACTAACTATGCGAATATACATCTACATTTGGCAAATCAACTGAAAATAGCTATAAATAGCATTACATAATAACTTAAGTATTTTTATTAAAATACATAAATGGTTGTTCATCTAGATCATTTTAAATGATCTAGATATCAGTAAAAAGTAACCTAGCAATGGTGAATTCATTTTCAGCGACTTTAAACATTTCTACATACAGTTATTTGGCCATCATATATCAAACCACAAAAATCAGTCGATATTAACTTTGATAAATTGTATTCCAGAAAGAGGTGGAAGGTGCAGTCCTTTGCAATGCCACAACATATATTTAAGAAAAAAGTTTTATTCTGTAAATAATGATATTAAAGTAAAGTTTCATGTTTGTAAAAACTAATGAGTAAATACCAGTTGATTAGGCCGATTAATTTGGGTCTTAAAAAGTGTTGAATATTAACTGTAGAATCCTTGGTGGAATAGAACAGATTTCCAATGTTTAGTAGGAATGGGTCGGGGGCTTTGATATGTTTCAGGGATGATAAAGAAGAACAGGTTAAATCTGACACTCCAACACCTGAAGTTGATGATGATGGCTATTCGATCAAGCCCAAGCAGAATGTTTGGGAAATGGCTAAGGAGAATTTTTATTCCAGCTCGGACACAGATTCAGGTAGATTTTGTTTTACACTTTGCCAACTTTCATTTTGCTAGTGGCTGTTCTGTTATTGTTTGTTTCTAACCATGCTTCTGTAAATTGTAGAAGATGAGCGTGAGCGAAAGATTCGAGTGGAAATCAAGCCTTTAACCAATGCTTCAGCACCAATTAGTGCAAGTGTGGATGAGCTGCGGGCAACGATGGAGAACATTTCACTTTCTTCTGCAGCCAATACATCTGTGAGTAACTCTTCTGGTACTAATGGTTCAAATATATTTTACTGAGGGTCCTCAGTGACTGGAATAAGTTAGGCTCATGTGGCAATGGTTGTGGGTTTTATTCCCACCCCCTGGCATGGCTCACCTGTATGATCACTTAAGTCTGTACTCAGATGGTTCAGAACCTACTATAATCATGCAGGTTCCTCACTTAAAGTGTCTGTAAATAATATTGTATAACATAAATCATACTTTTAAACTTTTTTTATTCTCTGTATTGTCCATCTCTGTGTTGTTCATGCATTCACACATCTGACATCAGCCTATTTGGTTTGTTTTTCAGTGTGTTTCTGTATTCATCTTTCTTGTCCATTCATGTGGTTTCTCTATGACACATGATAAATATCAGCAATGTCCATAAAAATTTTATAAATCAAGTTACTCTGTTCCAAGAATCATTCAAACAACATATTTGTGACTTTAGTTTTTTACATTCTTATTCCAAGTACGCAGAATCCAAGGATATGTTTCCCAACTATGTCATGCATTTTACATTTATTTAGGAGATGTGTTTTTAAAAATTGTTCTAAATATTAATGTAGTCTGTCTTTAATTGATGAATATTATCACTAAAAAGGGGATGTCACCAACATCGGGATCAACGTTTTGACAAGACTTATATAGACTGGTAGGGTTGGGTCCGGAGTATAACACCCTGCAGGCGTTCATCTCGGTGGGCCCTCTTTTAGGAGTAAGAGAGGAAGAAGTTTCCCATGACGAGTGTGTACTATTAAGATAACATCAATTTTGGAAGCGGCACGGTAGCCCAGCTACTACTACATTGCAGTTTGCGTGTTCAATTCCCGCTGCCTATTATTTTTGTTGTTGTTATTCAATTTTCAAATAATAGGCAGTTTAAAATTATTAGAATTTTTTTTCCATTGAAAACTATACTACTAAACTGCTTTTAATCCCTCCAATTTTTTTTATTGATATCATTTGAAAACAATTAACTGACAGAAAACTTTACTTATCTGTATAGTACAATATTTATTGACAAATTTATTTTTGGTGATTGGGTTTATAATTTTTCGGGTGATTATTGTCGTAACAACATTTAAAACATAATGCTTTCTCGCACCATGGATAGAATATAAAAGCTACCTTACTACACTGGTATGTACTTTTTAATACAATCAAAGCAAAACATACTTCGTTTACATTTCTAAATATTGGTTTGTCATCGCATAATTTGGATCCGTACCAAGTGTATCGTAGCTGGTGCACTCAGAATCCAGTGAACAATAGAATGAATTTTTATTGCATCTTTGCGTTTACATATTTTGCGTTTGCTCTGTAACAATTCAGGAGCCCTTTGAAAGTGTTTAATAATGTTTTTAACTTGCCAGAAAAAATAAACGTCGCATGGCTGACACAGTGGGGTCAATTTTGGTGGAATCACTTTTATAGTTCACGTAGCTTTTCCTTCTTCATTGACAAATACTTTGTCGTACAATGTATTATCAACCTGACCACTCCATTATTCTACGAATAATGAAAAAATAATTTTCCCTGACGTACTGTTTCATTGCAGACTCCAAAAATTGTTGATATAATTCTTTTGTTAATTTCCTCTTTTGGAGCAGGTAACGATGACAGTCCAGTACTCCATTTCCAAATGTTCAACTTATTTTGCAACCCCCTCTAGCAATCTCGTAACACTGCCCCTCCTTAAAACTGTTCGTCCTAAACAGGTATCATACTCTTCCAACGTGTACCCTCAATCAGTCCAAATGTACCACTTTCATATGTCCCCTCTTTCCGCTCTGAATGTGGTAGACCACGTCATTTAATCATTTCAAAGCTTCATATAGGCCTTCCCACACTGCTTGTAGTTTAGGGCACCTGCCTTTCTTTTATTGCTGGTTTTATAGCCACACCAAAACCCCTTCCTACAATCTGGTGGAGTTAGCCTTCAGGTCATATCTTGTCTTCATCCGGTTCATAGCTGATCAGAGGTTTTTATGAGCCTCATCATGTATGAGTGCCATACGCTCATTCAGATGATAGGCATAGTTGGTGGTGCTGGTTGACTCCTGGCGAAGACAGCTGAACTTGATGTCGTAGGTTAGCCTCAATTCTGTCCAAACACAATACTCGCAGGAGTCTGTCCAGTCGAGTCATGAATGAAAGCCCTATGTGCTGGTCCCCTTCTTATTGGTGGTTAGCCACAACCTTAGCAAGTTGTTTCTGTAGGGTCCTTTTGAACCTCTCCATCAGTCCATCAGACTGAGGATGTAATGCATAATCTTGGTTTTCTTTATTCCCATTAACCAACGCACCTCCCGAAATATAGTTTATTCACAATTCCGGCCTCAGTCTGAGTTCAGCTCCATTGGTACCCTAAATCTACAAATTAGGTTGTTTACTAGTGCCACAGTGGTGGCTTCCCCTGGTTAGTAAGAGCATAAGCCTCTGGCCACTTAATAAAATACAGTAAAACCAGTAACAATTCCGACCTCTGACTAGCTCAACATTGGTCTAGATTGTACATTACATAAAAACATTTGAATAATTAATTGGGTAAGAAAATACTGTTCAAATTTCATAAAAGTGTTTCTCTAAATGATTCATGATGAAAATAAAGTCTCTCGAGAACAATTAACTGATTTTAACTGCTTTTTTTAATCCTTCACAAAAATCCACAGCTCACAATGGCAGCCATTTTAAGACTGCAACACTGTTCCAGATTATTCACAACACAATAAAAAAAATGTGTTGCTTCAAGAAAACTATTTACTTCAAAATGGTACTGAAATGTCAGACCAAACGAACATTTATTACTGTTATTATTGTTTCACACGAACTCACGGTACAAGCCAAGGACTGCTTCCTTGGAACGAAGACTAAACACAAATTTTAAAATCCGTTGCGGTTCATAACACCAACGACTGCAGTCAACAAATTCTAAATAGCGCCCGAATCGCAGCTGTGAAATTTGATTCTCAACTACATAATTATATTAATTTTGAGCAATCACTCAACTGTGACCTTTCGGTACCATGACCACATGGCGACTAACATGGCAGCCCTTCTTTTCCAAGAAAGGCAAGGGTGCCCAATGTAATTTAATTTCTGACCAATAAAAAAAATTCACATAACGATATCAGCCAATACTGGGGCATGGCAACAGCATTTCAACCGCATCACAAGAGAGTTTTCCACACTTATTTAGCTCTCTCTCACTCGCTCACTCACTCACTCACACACTCTTTTTCTCTCTTACATGACTGGAAAAAATCTTACATCAGCCCACCCTCAGACAAAATACCATAGCAAAAAAAAAAACAGAAAATAGAATTATGTTTACACACAACATTATAACCAACCAAGACTTTTTCACAATAAGTAAAAAAAAATTACAATCATTAAAAAGCATTAAATAAATTTAAATTATGTTCATAAAACATGTTGCAAATGCACAAATACTTCTTAAAGACACAAGCAACTTTTATTTACATACTGATAGAAAACTAACCAAACGTTATTTCTGATTATAATACATAATAAATCTTTAATAAACTTATTTAGAAAGTAGAATGGGATGGGCAACTAACTTGGGTTCTTGCATTAAGCCTCCAACTTCTCATCTAAACGACTTGGTGTTTTATTTAGAAGTTCACAAAAACAAAATAACTGTACCAACATAACTTCAACTCTAAACACCCTTTGAAGCATCCACATAGATAATTTCAATTCACTTCATCTTTATATTTTCAACCTGAGTTATTACAAACCGTCTTAAGAAAATCCCACCTAAGATTATTTTCTGCATAATAAGTTCAAAATAATTACCACTTTACCTGTAAATAAATACAATTTTACCCTTTCAATAAAATTTCCCTTTTAATAAGTCTACAGTTTTAAATACCTTAAGAAACTTCTTAACAGAGATTTACTGTAATCAATTGCCACCAGAATATAGAGGTTACCAACTTTAGTCTTGGGAAATGGTCCAACAATGTCAATGGAGCTCTAACAATGTAGGACCGTATTTTCCATGACTTGGGTACTCATCCACCACCCTGAAGGAATCCCATTGTGCCCAATAATCTTTCACCACCCTTCGGTCACTGCATATTTCGTGCCATGATAGGTGTTATTCTCTAACCAACCTATAATTATCTCTAGTTTAGAGTCTTGTCACTATGCCACTTTTATGCTAACATTGTCCCTTTATCTTTTCTGTTAATGATAGTTATGTGTTGGGATATGTTCGCTTCCTTATTTTTTCTCTGCCCTTGTGCAATGGTCCTTGTGCAATGGTTGCAATCTGCATTGCATTATCTGCAAGAGAGGGCATCAAAATTGCTATGAATTCAGCCCTTTCTATGTTGGATTCAGCAATCATACTGCTTGTTCAATCCACCTAGCAAGTTGTCTTTCTTAGTTCTAGAACTGTAACAGCCACTTAAGGATAGCATGGTCAGTGGATACAAGGTATTTTCTCCCATATAAATACTTGTGAAAATGTTGCAAGGACTTAAGTACAGCTAGAAGTTCTTTTCTTGTGATGCAATAGTTACATTCAGGCTTAGATAAAACTTAGCTGTAGTACCCTATGACTCGTTCACTTCCATCCTAAACCTGGGAAAGTAAAGTGCCCAGCTCATCTCCGCTGGCATTTGTGTCAAGGATATGTGATGGGGATAGGCAAGTATGAGGCTATAACACGGTGCCTCTTTTAGGTTCTGAAAGGAACCTCACATTAAGAAATCCACAAAAACTTTTTCTTAAGTCAGCTGATGCAGTGGTATGGCAATAGCTGCAAACCCAGGCACAAAGCACCTATAGTAGGTACAAAGTCCTAAGAAACTCCTTACCTCCTTGTTTATTTGACAGACGGGATCTTCTTACGGTCTGATCGTACTCCATTGTGAGATCCACATGACCTAGAAATGTTATCTCATGTTGTAACAAGGAGTATTTATTAGAGCTTAATGTAAGTTGTGCATGGCAAAGCCTGTTAAAACTTTGTTTAGATTGTGTAAATGCTCATTCAAAGTATTTCCCTCCACAACCAAATGGCAGCACAGTGAATGCGAACAATTCATTTCCTTTTGAGAAAGCAGTCTTCTCCTTATCCTCTGAATGAAGCTCCACTTGTTAATAACCACTCTTCAAGTTTAGTGTCGAGAACCACCTGGTGCTAGAAAGTGTGTCAAGAGTGTTATCAATACGTGGAAGGGGGTAGCTGTCCTTTTTAGTGATGTGATTCAGCTTCTGAAAGTCCACACAGAACTTCAGTTCGCCATCCTTCTTTGTTAACAAAATGACTGGGAACATCCAGAGATTCGCTGATGGCTCTATTACCCTGCCCTTCATCATATCTATAAATATATTTTTGGCCTCCTCTAGCTTTGCTAAAGGCAGCCATCGTGGTGCCTGCTGTATTGGTTCTTCATTGTCTGAGTTTATGTCATGGTAGACTTGATTTGTTTTTTAAGGGCAACATCCCCCAGGGAGAACACATCCTGGTTGTTTCGTAGAAAAGCTATAAAGTCTTCTCCTGGTATCACTCTAATAGTTGCTCAAGTTCAAAGCTCAGTGATGGTAGAGTGCACTTCACACTGGGTTACTCAAAGGACTGGTTCACAGTTTACCCTGCTTCAAAACCTTCATTTCTAAATCAAGGTTTGTCACTCTTACTGGTACAACCTATCAACCTTGGTAATGCTGCAGGTGATCAAAAGT
Source organism: Bacillus rossius redtenbacheri (assembly GCF_032445375.1). NCBI lineage: Eukaryota > Metazoa > Arthropoda > Insecta > Phasmatodea > Bacillidae > Bacillus > Bacillus rossius. Next base: position 35,089,388 of record NC_086331.1, on the reverse strand, counting down.
TTCTTTAAGCCTATTGTCATATCTGGCTCGATGATTGGCACATGATTGGCTGGAATCAAAACAATTTCATCAACTACTACTCTCAATTTGAACATTTCTAATATGTGGGGAGGAAACAATGCTACTGCCTCCCCTCTGATTCACAATACCTGACCTTTCATATCAAGAATGAATCCATATTGTTACATGATCACCATTCCTAAGATCACCTCATCAGTAATATCAGCAAGAAGAAATGTCCACAAAATTTTTACCTTTAGATCCAGTTGTCAATGCACAGGTGGTATGTCTCCAGTTGCTGTTTTCAGTTTTTATGGGAGTGGTGTCCGTTTCTAATGTTATGCTGTTACTGATTTACGATGTCTGTTCGACGGTAAATGCTGATGCTCTAGTGTCAATGGTAAGTAAGCATTTTCTGCTGTTGACCCATCCATTAAGTAACAGACTGTCATTTCCTCTATGGAGTAAAGATACAGGAAAGACAGTAGGGACTATTGTTTCCAGAAAAGCTGACATGTGCTCCTTCACATTAGCTACTGCTTGTTTCCCTGTTTCTCTTCTTGTTATGGAATTTTCTTGCACTTTGGGCAGTCCCACTCAATATGCCCTAATTCTTGGTACACGACTGTGGGCGACCTCCTGTTCTCTGGAAATGAAAATTTTGAGTACCAGTGAGCAGCTTCTTCGTTGGTGGTGGCAATAGTATTTTCTTGTGGCATGGTTTTAATCCCATTTTTCTCGTCTTTATGTTGGTGTTCCTGGATGCACTACATACTGATTCTACCTCTAAAGCATGGACCAGTGCATCACAGCTTTTGTGGCATGTCAATCAAAGGGTTTTCTGAACCTCAGTGTCCCTGAGTCTTCCTTAAATGCACTGCTTGCCAGCTCAGCTGTTGGCGGACTTCTGGCAGGGCTTTTGGGTAGGCAAGTTGTATAAGCCTCTCAATGTCAGCTTCAAATTATTGTAGTGTCTCTGATGATTGCTGCTACTGTGTCTTCAAGACGGTTCTGTACACCTCACCCGTGTGTTAGTCGCGTATCTCAGCTCCAGAGCTTCTAATACAGCGTGCTCTTTCTGGTTCGGAACTTTTATTGTCTGAAGCAGATCAGGTGGAGGTCCTCAGAGAGCCAAAATGAGTGTTGTGTCTTTATCTTCCTTGCTCCATCCATTCACTTCTGCAGCTGCCTTAAACTGTCACCTCTATACTGCTCAGGAAGACTGGCCATGAAAGGTTGGTGGCTTGTGTTTTTGATGGCTATTAGTAGTGCCTTCCGTGTTGATATTCACAGAGATGTTTCTCTGGTTTGCAGCAACTGCCGCTTCTGTAATCATTTTTCAGCATTCTTCAGTTACAGCCACTGCAGACTGTTCAGTGGTCTACTTAAACTGAACCAACTGCTTTACTTGACTAGGTGCTGTTATTTTTTTACGAGATACTGTTCCAAACATTACACCTTCCCTTCTAGGTTCAAGCTGGTTTCCTCCGTTTTATTTCTCATTTATCCTGGTGCAGACCTCACATTTATTCTTATGCAGCAAATAGTTTTTTTTCCCACATCTATTCGTGGCTATTCTTTATGTCCTCACTCTCAGTCCTCTCATGATGTTTTCAACCATTTCTTAGCCACACTTCATTTCATTCTTCATCTCCTCTTGGCCACTATCCATTTTATTCTTTATATCCTCTTGGCTACTCTTCATTTCTTTTATTTCATTTTATGACTCTTCCTACCTATTCTTCATTTTATTCTTCATTTCATTCCTCATCTCGGTCAAGAAAGCTATTACGTTCCTAAAGTCATCTGCAGCCATTTTCCTCATTCACACACACTATTAGTCTATGTCACTTATAACTTGTAACCAAACCTAAATATGAAATTACTATTATTTCTGACACTAATTTAAACCCAAAATTGCTAGAACAAATTATGTTTTTTTCTGAATTAATTAATTCTAAATTTATTAATAACAGCTATTCCACTTCTGACACTAAATGTTACCAGCAGAAATTACAGGTCTTGAATGGATAGTCCAATTAATTAACTAGACCTTATTTAATAACTAATATTTACACTATTAGTTAAATTACAACAATCTGGATCGCTGTCCATAACACTAAGCTCAGTTTAATAGGTCCACTATTCACTCTCCCCACTGGAGCTCAGCTCGACAGTGGCTCTCATTACAGTTTGTCTCTTACCACTCACCTACGTCCCAACATACTGCTTTACATTACTCAGTCCACAGCGCCGTAACACATACCAGATGCTCTGATCTTCGCACATGAAACCCGTCACTCATCACCCGATATCGCTCACCAAGGGGCTCACTCACCCTCTTCGCTTTACTGCTGCTCGCAGGTCGGCCTCCCCTTTCCTCCCCTTTTATACCTCTTAGTTCCCGCCATGGAAAGATCTCATAGCCCTCCGAAGTGTCACATCATCAAAAGTCCTTCAACTTAACACTTGAAGCTGCAAGAACAGTGGCATCCTAATTATGCCACTTCATGTGATGGGGCTCTGGAAACCTGCAGAACCCTCCAGAAAGCTTATGGCTGGTTTTGGGGGGGTGGGGGCTGGGGGAAGTGTCCCACTAATGGAAGATTCTTGTAGTTGTAAGATTGGAGGAACGGGTGCTACCTATGTTGCGCCTACTCCGGGAGGAGGCTGGTTTTCCCTAGGAATCCATCAGGCCTGCACGCTAGTCTGGCTGGCGAGACCTCTTCTTTAGCACCCTTGTAACAGTTTTATTATATTAATGTCAGAATTGTATTTCAATAAACATTTTTACTGTAAACTTTCAGAATCTAAGAAGATTACTTATAGCAGAAAAATTTATGTTTACTGAGCATTTTAGTTTCAGATACCAATATTTTAACATAATATGCAACATTACAGGTGTCTGTTGCTTGAAGTTGTTTTCAGCATCTTGTGAAACAGAAAATTCCTGCTTGCAAAGTTTGTTTATAAATTGATGCTGTGAAATAGCCTCTGATAGTTTTAGTTTACCTTCCAGCTAGTTATTTATATGCAGAGTCGTTATTTCTTTCGCGTTATTTTCTTTGCTCAGCTTGGACAGACCACTTAAAGCACATTTGTAACATACAAATCCTAGCAGGTAATTATTATCTTTGAAGAATAAGGCTCGGCTACCAAATATTTGTTGACAAACACCATTTCTTTGTCTGCATCTGAGTTCCGCTTGCTGAGCATACAAAGAGAGAACCAATGAAGGGTGTGTAACTGGTATTTAATAAACTTATTTTGGGAGCATCCTAGGATATGGGACCGAAATCTCTCGTTCCGTAACCATATAAAATAATTCTTTCTGCTCTAAGATATTACAGTATAGAAAAGATATAAACCCTAGCAGGGGCGTAGCCAGGGGGGGGTTTTAGGGGTTCGAACCCCCCCCTTAGCACCAAATCTTTAATTAATTTCTTATTCATCACTCAAACAAAATTTCATATTAAAATTAATAAAATTTTTACCATTACAATATTTAAATTTAAGTACCGAAAACTGCTAAAATAGCACTATTTTACACCTTAAAATCCAAATTTTCCCGGGGGAGGACCCCCGGACCCCCCGCGTTAATACGGGGGGAAGGGGGGGGGCATGCTTCTTAACACCCCCCATACGCTAATCCTGGCTACGCCACTGAACCCTAGAAACAGCTCTAAGGTGTTGCTCAAAAATAAGCTGGCTTGAGTGTAAACCTTATTTCTTCTACTCTTTGCCACAGATGAGGTATAGCATACTCATTGGGGCTGGTATACTTGCATGCACTTTTGAATGAGCCAGGTAATGAACCTGAGTTGTGTCATATTTGCAGCAGTTAAGCTGATGTTTAATTTGTGTTGGTTTCAACAGATTTGAAATCAACCTTCTAAAAAAATTGTTGGTTAATACTGCTTACCATAAACTTGAACATTGCTTGACCCACATAGTTAAGGTCAGTGGTTGTTATTGCATTGGAGCACAATCACACATGATCCTAATCCTTAACTGAATATTTAATAAACCAGTAACATAGAAATGTCAAAATGTTATGACAATAAACTAAAATAAAAATATGCGTCGTTGTTTACATCTCAAACATTTGAGTTCCATTAACTTCAATAGCATGCTGTGACACTTGTTGTTTTTGGCTGGATACATATGTGATGGAGAACTCGGCGCACTGTCTGAAGCGATGTGGTTGAGATACTCCTGTTATACCTCAGCACAAGAACACACACAAGTGGTGTACATGGCTATGCATGTGGTCCATGATGTTTCATTTTCATAGCCCAACCCTTCATCTTAGCGTAGTGCAAATAACAAAATACAAAGTTTGAAAATATGTCATAACAATGATCAAGCATGATATTTACAAGAAAAAGTTGTTAAAGTATGGGTACGAAGAGAGCAAATGAATTCATTTTCCCTCCCTGCTGTTTGTAAAAAAAAATGCAAATAGTTTGTGGTTAGGAAAAAATGTAGCTTGTGTTAATTTTTATGTTTTATTATGAAACCTTTTTGTGTAATTGTGAGATTAAATTTCTTATTTTCATTCATAGATTTAGTTTATAAGAACGGTACATAATAATTTCTGATACTATTGTAATTTTTTTTTTTTTTGTTTTAATTTAATATAAAGCCAACAACTGCACTAATATGTTTTTAATTTTGAAATAGTATTAGGGTAGATTTAGAGCTAAAAAATTTTTAGCAATCGAAAATGTTCTAAATCCGAACAGGCTTAAATAACAGATGTTGTGAAGCCAGTATTTTTGTATAGTTTTTTTTTGTCAAATAACAAAAACAACAGCAAACATATTTTTATTTATGTTGGCATTATAGGAAAATTTCTAAAAAAAAATTATACATTATTTTATTCTTTGAAAGGTGTAAAATCGTACTAAGAGGCATATGAGTTGCTATCGGTTGGTTTATTATTAAAAATTTAGTATCTAAATTGGTTCCCATTGACATAATTTTAATTTTGGTTTTGTGTGTAGTAAGAAAGAATTGGCTCACACAAACTTTCCTTGTATTATAGTGTGTATTCTGAGTGTTGAATAACTTTACCGAAATTTGGCAGAGAAGAAATATATTTATTTTTTAATAACTGCAAGTGACACCGATCATGCTAACAGAGTTGGCACATACTTCATGGATCATTTGTCTATGAATTTCATGGTGCTGCAGGTTGTCAGTGACATGCACAATCAGTATGTAAGTGAATCTGCTCCTGACCACTTGCTTATTTTATTTGCACTGATATTCTGGTACCTGCAGGGGAAGCATGGGTGGCTCAACACCATTCTAGAGAAAACATTTTAGACCCGTGGAAATGTTTAGGCGGATGGAAGGGGTGTTTGGTTTTCTGTCTCTCAACAAGGTTATTGGGAACTAGAAATTCAGGGAAAAGTTTTTGCAAGCTTTGGCACACAGGGTAGTGAGAAGGTGGGAATTAGGAAATTGAGAGGCATAGGCACGGATGTTTTATGGAATAATTAGGTCGCAGAGTAAGGGCAGGAAAATACTACCTCCAACTTTATAAGTGCAACATGATACACACCATGGCAAATTGTGACCTTGTTCTACTCTACTTCACTCGCATTGCCTTCTAGTTTCTCAATATCATAGACAAATCATAACTCTGCATATCCAACCATTCAGTCAGAAATATAGACACTTAACTGAAATAGTAAAATTTACTGTTTGTAAGAATTGTAAAGTTTCACATGACCAATGCATAGATTCAAGCTACAAGGTGCATTTTGTGAATTTTGACATGGGACAAAAGAATGTGCGCTAGATACAAAGGAGGTTTTTAAGTAGGGTTTTTAAAATTAATTTAACCATGAATCACAATAATCCACAATACACCCAGGTGAAACTTGAACTCGTGAGCCTATGGCTGTAAGTTAAATATGCTGATCACTACACCACGAGACCATCCAACACAGAGTCAGTACAGATGAGATAAGTCAAAGCATCCACTTACAATAGAGCAGTTGCCACTGACCAGTCTAAAAAATGAACAAAATAAAGTGGGTGATGGAGCGGTGAGAGAGTAATAGTAATTAGGAATTGGAGTACCCTAAGAAAATATATTTTTGCTCTTTGCAACATCTACCAGGTTTTTAACTTTTGAAGAATCAAATTGCAAATCACCTACTTTTGTAATCACCATTGTGAGGTAGATAGTCTGATCACTATACCACTTGTACCATTTTTCGTTTACATTATTATTTTTAGTAATAATGAATTTTAAGTATTTATGATTTAATGTAGATTATTTATGTATATACAGTAAGTCCTCTATTTACGTCGTACCGATTTACATCGTTTCGGATTAACGTCGCTAATGTTTGAGTACTCATGTTTCAATTTAAGTTGTCGCCGATTCACAATAACGTCGTTTACAATGACCGTAAATCTTTATTTTAACCGAAACACCGTATATAATTCGTTTATAATTGTTTGTTTCCTTCGGTAGTTAATTTATGCTATGTAGCGTAAGCTACACGTTCACCGCCTTATCTTATCATACATCATGAGGGACGCTTCCTGCTCTTACGTACAGTATGTACTATATATCTGTTTTTATATTTCAATCAATAAAGGTAATAAAGCAGCTGGTTAAATAACCATTCTATAAAGCTGAGAAGTACTAGTTGGACTTGTTTCCCACGCTGTCGGTTGTCATTTGCTGATAAAATTGCCCGTTGTCACGTCTGTATGCCAGCGCTTCCGGCCGACCTTGGGCCGTGGCCGGCCGGTGGCATGAAACATGGCTCATTTTGCGTCGTTTCTATTTACGTCGCGGTTTTCAGGAACGTAACCCCAACGTAAACCGAGGACTTACTGTACATACATATATAAATAAAAAATCTGCTATGACTTGTATGATTTAGACTAGTATTCCTCAAAACCTTGCTTTTATCATGTGTTTGAGATGTAATTATCATTATTATTATTGTTGTTGTTTTGCCATTTAAGTACCGGCGCAGTTCTACAACAGATTCTGAACAGCATATGAAGAGGTCACAATCTGTTTCCCAGCATTTGGGTGGGTGAGTGCAAAAGTTTTCCCTGATTTATTTTTAAAATCTTGTAAACTAACCAGAATCAAACCTTAGTTACGACATTGATAATTAAGTATAACATTTCATAAATATATATCAAAAAAATAAATAGAATATTATTAATAAGAGCAAATGTAAAGATTAATAACTATGAAAAAATGATGGGCAAAGTTCATGGTTCTATTTTTACTTAACTTTACATGAATATTTAGACCCCTAAATGGTAATACTATAGCAATATTCTTCATTTTACCTTCTAGAAAATGTGGCCCTATTATAATTAGAACCTACTTTTGCAGATAAGGCCATCAAGCTAGTCAAAATAGAAAAACTCTTTTGCAACTTGGCTCGATATGAGGACCTTGACTGTTTACTATTTACAATCAAATTTAGCAGCGTTAATCCTTTTTCTTACCTTAGCAAGCAGGAATGTTCCAGTTAAAACAGCGCAAAGAGACACAAATACTATGCAAACATTAGACAGCATAACAAACAGTTGTGTGCAGCTGCAGGAGTGAACATTCAATGGGATGGGTCAAGTCCTTGACTTGCAACAGTGTTCACATTAAACATTTTTGTATCTGGATTTTTTGTGACTTTATTTGAACTTAGTATAAGTGTCGAAACTTGGTGTTTACTTTTTGATTATGGTGATAACGTCATGATTGCTGAATGATCACCAAAAACTATTAAATTTAAATGCTGTTATAAAATGTAAACTGGTTCTGCTCTTGCCTTGCTTCAGCAATGTAGTGGTCATATATGTGCCTTGTGCTTGGTTTATAGGCCAGTTGTGTTAAACACAAAAATCACCCAATTCGGAAATAATTCCTACAAAAGGTTTTTTTTGCGTCAATGGTTTCATTTATGGCCCAATATGACTCTCCTAAGTTTTCCCCCTAGGGGGAGTTGTGGAAAAGTGGTGGGGGGTGAAAATGTACCCCCAAAAGGGATACTTTTGCAGATTTTCACTTGTATCTCCTGAACTTAAGAAAATTTTGAAAAGTACCTTTTTTAAAAGTTGTAGAGCTTTAAATTCTGTGTTAAATAAAACCAGGAAAATTTTTTTTGGACCATCCGTTGCTAAACTACAAAAGGTGAAAGTCGTATAAATTTCTTAATTTTATGAATAATTTTCGTTTTAATATCAGTTTATCCTAAGTTTCTTCGAATTAACCTGTTTATCAAAGAGTTATTTTACATAACATATTTTAACAATTAAATTTTGCGTCGAATGGTATCAAGGGTGAATTTTTCGGCCAACGCGTTACCAAACCACAGCAGGTTAACGTTGGACAAGTTTTCAACAATAGCAGAAATGGTTGGTTTCAACTACACTTGAAGCAAACACATAAAGGCATGAATTGGATTGGTAACAATCTAACAACAGTCACGGCACTAACTGCAAAACAAAAGATTCCTACACGGTATCAACCGCCGAAATAAAAATCCCTGCTCACAACTCGACCTTAACACTAGCACCAAAGGGCGCCCGACATGCAGAGACATCACACGGCGCCTCAAGCAACTACGCCTCGGACTGCGCCCACAGAGCGCAGGTAAGGCATCAAACCACGCAAATGCAAGCAAAACTAGCAAAAAAAATGTTACCTGCAGTTATATGATAAACATGTTTCCGCGTGATACAATATGACGGATACGCGTGCTGTGTGTGAAGTGACAATAGAGAAGGGTGAGGCTGTGACTGTGAAAGCAAGAGGAATCAGAACGTTGGTTGAGTGCAGTAAGAAACGAGGTGATGGAATGCGTACTCGCTTTCAGACATGTGAGACTGTAAAGCTACACATCTCATGTCATAAATCTTACACCAGGGAGAAGAATATGACTGCTGCAATGAAAGCAAGTGGGAGTAGAGTATGTCAATGCCGAGCAGGTCAGTCGGGGTTTAATTTCAGAACACTTTTTTTTTTTTTTTTGTAACAAGGATGCCAGTGATGATTTCATCTCCCAACAACTAAGACTGGATGTTAATCGGCGGGTAAATGTCAGTTTAGTAGCTACTATAAATTTCAAGAACAATGTGTTAGAAACTGCAGCTTTCCGGGGAGACCAGTGGGCAAAAGAAGTCAAATCACGCTTGGCCACAGTGAGCGATTTGGTTGCCAGTGATGGGAGATACCATCAGAACTGCATGAGAAAATTTGTTTTACCTGTTCACCCAACGAGTTCCAAGGGTAGGCCCCCAGGTGAAAACATCACTGCTTCTTTTGAACATGTTCGAAATTACACTGAGAGCATGCAAGAAGAATGCCAGTTTTCGATGAAAGAGATCATGAAAGATTTTTCTGGCCCTAAAACAACCGATAAACAACTGAAGAGAAGGTTGGAAGACCATTACGGGAGTGACATTATTGTATCAGTTGGTCAAAACCGAGAGACAGTATTCTGTTTCCGCAATACTGGCAACAAAATTTTGACCCAACAGTATGAATCTAAACAAGCTAATGAGGAGGAAGAACGCCTACGAATTGTTAGAGCTGCAGCTGACATAATCAGGGAAGATATCCGTGCAAAAGTGTACTCCCATGATGCCTATCCAGAGCCGCAACATTTTGTTGAAACCTGGGAGGATGATGTTCCACAAACCTTGCAGGTATTGCTTGGTTCTATCATATTGAAAGGAAAACGAGGAACACTTAAAAATGAAAAAAAAAAAAAAAAACAAAGTGACTTCTATCGCCCATGCAGTAATATCAGCCACCAGACCAAGGTCGTTCCATTCACCCCTCCAAGTTAGGGTTGGGGCCCTCCTGGCCAGGAAATATGGCTCAAGGGATATGATTTAAATAGCCAATGGACTAGGGTTCTGCTGTTCCTATGAGGAAGCCATAATTTTTGAGGTATCATGTATGAACCATCCACCCAGCTCTGTTCATCCAGACACTTTTTCCCAATTTGTGTGGGACAATGTGGATGTCAATGTTGACACCAAAGATGGCTCAAATACTTTCCATGCTATGGGTGTTATCCACTGTGTAACTCCAGCGATTTCTGCATCTTCAAGTAGTAAAGCTATAGCTAGAGTCAGTACTGTTCCAAAAGCAAGCATTGTAGGAAAATTTGGTGTGATTCCAATAACAATTGAAAAAACCAGAGCACCTTTCAAAAACATTGTGTTTAAGGACTTGAGGGAAAATTTCTCCAGCGTGATCATTCAACAGGCTGATTTAGACTGGATTGTGGGAAAATGGAAAGGATAAGAACTCCCAGGCTGGAATGGTTTTACGGAGCAGCTCATGTCCTCAAAACCCTACTCAAAATCACTCGCGGTTTTCCTTCCATTCATCAATGCACCTCCCAGTAACTATGACACCATCTATACTTCACTTCTCTCAGCAGTTGAAAAATGCAAGATCCTCGACCAAAATGGCTGTTTTGTCACATTTGACCAGCCTCTCTATCTAAAGGCACGTGAGATAGTGGCATCTTCCACTCCCGATTCTGAGTTGAACATAGTCATTGTACGGTTGGGGGTTTTTCATCTTTTAATGTCGTACCTGGGAACCATAGGCTACATCATGAATGGAAGTGGGCTGCAAGAGCTATTCAGCATTGCTTATGCCCAAGCATCAACAGAAAAAATGATGGCTGGGCGTGCTTATTCAAGGGCAGTTCATGCACATACTCTCTGCAATTTGGCTCTTGCAAATGTCATCCTTACGAAAATGAGGGGTAATGAGGAGAACCTTCCCATTCAAAAAATCCCTTGGAAGAACTTGATCACTAATATTTGAAGCAGCTGTTCACTGAGAAACTCGAAGAAATGGAGGATAATGGTCCCACTGCCAAGTTGTGGGTGCTCTACTTCAAAATGACCACCCTCGTGAAGCAATTCATACAGGCAGAGGACTGGTGACTGGGAGCTGCATCTGAGTACTGTGAAGAAGATGTTGCCCTATTTCCATGCAAGTGAGCATTTTTTGTATGCTAAGTCAGCGCAGCTCTATCTGCAAAACATGATGAACCTACAAGAGAAACTTTCTCAAAAAGAGTATGAGAGGTTTGTGCTGAATGGATGGTTTACAATCAGAAGATCTGATAAATTTTGGAGTGGGATTTGGTCTGGCATGACCATTGAGCAGACCCTCATGCCCTCATTAAAAAGTAGTGGAGGGCTTAGTCATGGTCGTGGTGTTTCAGATAGTGCTCTCAGCAGATGGGCAATCACCATGCCAATAGTTACAACAGTGGCACAACAGGTCGAGGATTTTAGCGGGGTTTCATTCACCACCTCAGAGCAGTATGTTGATGCCATAGATGCTAGAGTCCAGCGTGATAATGGATATGTACAGAAGTTTGTGGAGTGGTTTCAATCTCACGATCCTTTTCCAGCAAGCAACTTCATGATGTCCATCAGTACAGGTGTCATTGGAGATGAATCAATAAACTGTCACAGAGCCTTTGAAATTAGGAATTCGTCAATGTTTACCTTGGTGGGACAAAACTTTGACCAAATCAAGTTTGTCAGAAAGAATCGCGTCATGAACATTCAAGGTTTCAAGTCAAAGTTTACCATTCATGGGGAGGATGTACCAGTCAATCCTGAGACAATATTTCACCGTATCGCACTCCTCAAGAAATCTGATGAAGAGCTAAGGGAATTCTTCCAATACGAGCTGGTACCATATCCGCTGTCTCTATTCGATGAGGTTGGAATGAGGAAGGCACCTAAGTCTGTACTTTGTGACTTTTTTGATCCTGTAGGAGAAGTTTACCTCGATGGAGCAGCTCATGTCATTGATGGAGGATTTTTATTACACCGAGTGGTATGGAAGAATGGCGATGCCTTTCAATGTATTATCAACAAGTATGTTGATAACTTGAAACGCCACTACAACAGAAAAGCTACCACTGTGGTTTTTGATCGCTACCCCGAAGACCTGCGTACCAAAAGCATCAAATCTGCAGAGTGAAGAGGCACATTGCTCCCGAGGTCATCTTCATGTTAATATAAATATACTAATTTTGTATAGTATATTATTTTTATCCTGTTTGTGACCAAATTCTGTACCTGAAGTTAAAACAACCATTGTAATTAATGTTGATATTTGGGCCAATTGGCTAATTTTTCATTTTTGAATAAGACACCGTCTAAAACCTGTAGTTAAAACCAACCATTTACACTGATATTGAAAATTGGTCAAACTTTCAGCTGCTGTAGTTTGGTAACGAATTGTCCAAAAAAATTGTTCTTGGTACCATTCAACGCAGAGATTAATGCTCTATAATTCTTATGAAATGTACTTTTCAAATATTTTGATTAGTGTGGGAGATAAAAGCAAAAAACCGTAAAAACACCCCTTTTGGGGGTACATTTTCACCCCCCACCACTTTTCCACAACTCCCCCGAGGGGGAAAACTTAGGAGAGTCATATTGGGTCACAAATGAAGCCATTGAAACAAAAAAACCTTTTGTAGGAATTGTTTCCGAATTGGATGTTTAACGCTACTGGCCTATTAGGAGAAATTAAATTATTTATTAAATAACCTCATTTTTTCTAACATTGTCGTAAATCTGTCAAGAATGTTGTCCCTAGAGGCATACGGGGCCCAAGTCGCAAATGAGTAATTGGATCATAATTGTCCAGGTTTAAAATCCAGTAATTACAGATGTGTGTACCATTTTTGCATCAAAGATAATACTATTTATGCAGGTGTTCCACCTTTTAGTCTAGTGCAGGTGGCTTAGTTTTTGTTTATAAGATATGTTATTACATATTCTGGCTGGTTTTATACCGCCTGTTTTAAAGTATGAGAGGTGACATTTAGAAATAACTAAGGTGAGCTTGCACATTCAAGTAAAGAAACTTTAAGCAAAAACCTTACAGGTTAATCTAATGGAATAATACTTAGCCTTTGCATAAAGTCATAACTGGTTAATCTAATGGAGTAATACTTAACCTTTGCCTAAAGTCATAACTGTGCAAATAGGCCTTACTACACCCGCCCTTCGAAGTAACACCCTAATTAGTTCCAGGAAAACAGAGATCTAATCAAAACAGCACTGATCAAATATGTTTTTTTCCATTATAGTGTATATGTAACTCAAAATACATCATTTGTTTCACAACCACGGAAGTGTGTTTGTTGAGTACTATTGTAATCAGGACATTGCTCCTGTTAATTTAAATTTTTCATTGATTATATGTCCAAATACATTGAAGTAAACACTTCAATAATATTTTAAGATTAAACATCCTAAAATGAAATTACAACATAACAAAATAACAGGCTGCATTGTTTACATAACAGATTTTGGGCATAACATTTCCTTACTAAGTTGGTGCTGACAACATTTCTGAGCCAACACATAATAATGTTGATGTTTCATTTATAATAATATTAAAGAATCATAAAATTAACAATTTATATTAACAAGAAAGATAATTTAACCTGCTAATGGTGATTCCATACTTTGTTTACTAAATGCATGTGCCACGAATCACTAACCTCATGACTTACACTAGCACAGCCTGATACACACCAGGTCAACTAGCCCCAAAAGCTTCTGGCCTTTCTGACCACAGCTGCTGCTGTTGACATGAGGGATGACATGAGGGATGGTATAATACTACAAACACAAGGGGTATGTCCCAGTTGGGGTTCACCAATTTGGCTTAAACTGTGTGAGTAGAAGCAGGTAGGTCCCTTTTTCAACGTCCCAAAATATCTCACTTGAGTGGTCCCTAGGAAGTGAGAAAAAGCTTTTTAAAGATTTTAATGCAGAAGTTTGAGAGATTTTTTGTATAAATTGTCAAGTTAGCGGTGCAGCGCAGTGGTTGAGAACATTGTCTGGCAATCTGCTGGCTCAGGTTTGATACCTACTGGAATTTTTTTTTTAAATATTAAACTATTAATTACAGAATTTAAATATATTTAAACAGTTAAAGTTATACATTTAAAATTAATATATTCAGTTTAGTAAAGTTTACTGTAATTTAGTTAATTAATATATTTAAACAGGAATTGTTTTAAATGATACATTTTCGAATTATATGTACTGTAGAGCATGGTTTGTGATTTTAACTTTTGTCCCTTAATTTCAGCGTTTAGTAACATTTTGTTGTCGCTATATCTCCATTCGATTATTTTTCTTTGTTTTCTTTTGTACATTCAGAGCAATTAGCTCTGGCAGCTGTTTCAAATCCCTTATAGTTGGCCATTATTATACATTTTTTCCTACAGTTTGTAACAGTCTCTACAGATATGAACAGCATCTTGCCATGTGTGTGAATGTATTATTTTATTGGAAAATGGAAAAAATGTAATGTTTCTTTTGATAATAAATAAAAAGCAGCGTAGATAACTACTTGCTAGAAATTTCGTAAATGTTTCTTTTATTCAAAAGATCAGCCAATTATGTAATTTATCTGTTTATATATATTTAAATTCTTACATAATCAATGGTTTAATATTGCAAGAAATTAAAAAAAAAAAAAAAAAGGAAAAAAAAAACAGTGAGAATCAAACCCGAGCCGGCGGATTATCAGACAATTCGCCTTGCCGTTGACTTGAAAATTTATGAAAAAATATCCTTCAAACTCTACTATACTTTAAAAATTTTAAAGAGCTTTTCTCGCTTCCTTGGGCCCACTCAGGCGAGATATTTCAGGACGTTGAAAGGGGCACATACCTGTTTCTACTCATTGTTTGAGCCAAATCCGGTAGCCCTGACTCAGACCCACCCCTTTTGAGATATTTCAGTGTAATATAAACCATTGTACTATGTTAATTGGGTATAAGTAAACTGGCAATAAAGGAAGCAAATTATTAATTTTTTGCGTTGTGTTTAATGCTATACAGATGCATTTGCCGTTGTGTGCACATGGAAATAAATATCACGTAGGTGAAAAAGACCACTACTTTGAATCTATGAACAGCATTACTTTGAGGGCTGGGCGTATTTACTTTTTTAAGTGGAGAAAAGCTTTGCCTTTTAGAAAAGGCATAACATATGTGAAAATATTACAGTGTGATTTCCTTCCCTTTTGTTTCACTTAGTGTTTGGGTGATTTTATATTAGGCCTAGAAGTGATTTTTAATTTTATGAAAATACATTTTTTTTTTCTTAAGGGGGCATACAGTCAGGTCTGCATTTATGATAGCACAAAATAAATTACCCTTTTTTTTTTTTACATGCCTATTGAACAGTTTTAAACTAATGGACTCGACTAAGTTATTTCAACAGTGCATACATTAAAAACATGAATACATCAAGATGATTATATTTTGAATATATTGAATACTGAAGCCATATGCATTGCATAATTTAGGGCAGTAAAAGAGACATTCACCAAATTTTAACTTTACCAAAATTTAAACTTTTTTCGAATGTGTTCTTGTAAAGTGTAAATGAAGGACTTCACTCTGTAGTGTTTTTATAAATTATATTATTTATAAATGTATTTATGTTGTCATGATTTTTTTCTTGGTTATTAGTTTTGATAATATTTATAATTTTATATTATTGTTTTCTCAGAAAATGTTTTAGCATTTAAGAAATTGTATTTTTTAATTGTATAAAAATTTTGTAAAGTACCGTGTAAAGTACGGTAAGACCTGCCTCTACGTTGTGTTGCACAATGTTTTTTTTTACTATTACATTGTTGGCTTTTAGTGATTGTACCAGCTACTACGTTGTGATATGATACATTATAAGTCATGAAGCAAGTCACTCACAGAGAAATTGCCAACAAATTTCTGCAAAAACTATGCAGTATTGTAGAAGGCAGTCCAATATAAACATGAAAAATATTTGTATGTGAAGGAAGCATTCATTGAAAGGCAGTATTCATTTCAGAATGTGACTCCGTACATCACATAACTATGTTTAGCATGACACAATGTTATTTCTTTTGCACCTGGGTTTCATTGCGGCAATGAGTGCATACTTTAGTTCTTCATCTATTAGTTTTATTGGCTGGTTAATTTTTTTATTTATGATAATTTATGTTTCATTGTTGAGGTCATAAGTGGGGTGACCCAGAATGATACAACCAGTTGATATTGAGACAGGACTCGATTATAGTCTATGGTATGGAACCAGCTCAGCATTTGTCTGGAGTGATTTTGGGAGCACATGGAAAACCGAAATCAGATGGTTGGATCGGGATTAAACACTGGCCCTCTAGAATGCAAGTCCAGAGTCTAACCACACCACCACCTTGTTCCAGTTCATTAGATTGTAAAGACTTAACTAAATATACAGTGCTTACTTCTATCTGCAGGGAGACAGGCTACAGTATGAATGTATTTTGTATGCTCATCTACTCATGGTATAATCCGTGTCTTTTCCACACAACCAATATTTATTCACATCTGGTTGTGACATATGATTAGTGTGTGTGTGCGTGCGTGTGTGTGTGTGCGTGCGTGCGTGTGTGTGTGTGTGTGCACGCGCATGCGTGCGTGCGTGCGTGCGTGCGTGCGTGCGTGTGTAAATAACTAAATTTAATGTATAATTCAAACAAACTTAAATTGTATAAATGCCAGTTAGATGTTTTTTATACCAATGATAAAAACTATAATAATAACAATGAATAGTTTGTATGATTCTTGGTTTATTTCTTAGTTTGGTACAACTTAAACTTCATTATTTTATGAAATGTCCCATTTGCAAAATACTATTTGGGTTTTTCGATGTCAACCACTTAAACTATGGATTTAAAATTATTCGTACAACAAAATGTGATTTATACATTGTTGTTTTCTCATATTTATTTCCTATAAATTTGTGATTTCAAGGAATGTAAACCCATGTCATAGGACAGTAATGGCTAACTGGCATGCGGCGAGCCGGATCTGTCCCGCGAAATTGTGTCGCACAGACCACCTAAACAATCTTTCAACAAAGAAATATTATCACATCTGTCATGTCTTAGCCATCTTTGTTTGCATGTATGTAGACTAAATTGTCAGCAAACACTATTATGAAACCATTATATTCTTACAGAAATATTGAAAAATATTATTTATATTTTTATAATCCTTACATTGTTTCATAACACTACTTCTTAGATTAATTTTTTTTATAAATACTATTTTTAAGGGAATTATTTTTTGTTTCTTCATCACATGCCACATTTGTATTTATTGGTACTGTAGAAAATAACATGAAATAAAATTGTAGTAAGTAATTTAATAATAATTCATATTGTCTGGCCCTCTAATTATTTTCTAAAATGATACCTGGCCCTTGAAAACAGTGAAGTTTGGCCATCACTGTAATAGGAGGACTAACTGTATACAGTGCTCAAACTGTGCATGTATCTATTTGACTTGGTTACTATATTTACAAGAGTTTGTTTAGGAGTATTAGGTGTAGGCATCACAAACTGGGAAATGGCACAGTTGCAGCAAGCCAAGTAGTGACGTATTGGTTTTGAATTTTTCCCGAAGTCCGTCGGCCTCAAGTGCGTCGACGCCAACAGGAGGGAGTCACCCCTATGCACCTCTGCAGAGTCCACCCCAGTCGCAGTCCGTGAGTCACAGCCCAGCTCCTACGTCATCCTCCAGATACGCTGGTAACGTTTTCTTCTTTGAGAAAAAAAGTTATGGTTTTGCATTTATAAGAACTTGCATAATAAATTAATCTTAAAATACATACGTGGAAAAAATGTTGAGAGTATATGTTTGCTTTAAATTGTGTAGTAGTGACCAGTGGTAAACTTATTAATTATATATGCTTTCAGTGCAAATTAGTTACAAGTATTTAGATAAATATAATAAATTATTTCATACAAAACAATTGCATGTAGAGTTGTGTGCTTTAGTATGTAATAATTGAAAGTTGAGGCCAGGCATTTTCAGTCTATAAGGCAGACAAGAACATTGTTACTTTTTGCAATAAAGACTAGCTTAGAATGTGAAATAGTTTCTTCTTCTCCTTATTCTTTTTGGTAGGTTGGCAGCAGTTCTCTATTCTTCTTGCTTTTCAGCCTTTTTCTTCATGGGAGCCCATGTTGGTTGAGTGATCATATCACTCACCTCCCACCAAGATGCAAGATGATCCAGATTCGATATCCAGCAGTGTCATTCCAGGATTTTTTGTAATTGAGAAATATGGGGCTACCTGTCTACCCTTATTAAGTTCAGTTCCCCCCAACCCATTTATTTCGTTAATGCTCTAGTCTCTTCTCATCACCTTTTATGGTCTTCAATGACCTCAGTGTTGACGAGTCATTATGCTCTCATTTATAATAACTTTCTCAACTCAACATAGCACATGCATCTTAAAATTTTTTTATCTTTGTAGCCCAATCATGTTTCTCCCCTGGCTCTTTTTCCTTCAAATATCCCTCTAACACTGTCTTGGCAATCCTTCTTGTACTAAATGGCCAGTGTGTTTCATTTTTATTTATGCAATGCATTTTTAGAGACTTCTCCCCTCCCCCACTTTTTGATGAATTTCCTTATTCGTTGTCATATCGGTTTAAAAAAAACTTAGTGTTCTCTCTTTCTCTCCCACAGTTCATGTTTCACAGACATACAAACACTTGAAGAAGCTTTTGGAAGAGCAATAGCTTCTTCTTTTTGTTAAAGTTATGTTTTGCTCGACTAATTATACTTCTTATTTCAACTTTGTTCCATCCTTCCTTATTAATCCTACTTTCTGAATAAATAAAAGAATCGGCCTGTTCAAGAAGAAAGCAAAGGAAGTTAGATTAACTAACCCATTTTGTGCTCCCAATCAAGTGGATGATGTAGTTGGACTAATGGCCAAAATAGTTTGAAACATTCAATCATATTTATTTGATATTGAACGCTTCCAAGGAAAACTGGAGAGAGAGAGTGAAAGAGTGTTGTAAGACCTTTTAGCGATGCCCGCAAGATGGCCAGCCTCAGAGCTACCACCTTCGACAATCCCCCCTCGCGGAAGCTGTCTCGCCACTAACTTTGTTATATCTGATCCGCTAGCTTATTAACGACCCGACTGACTACAATTATTAATAAGCAAGCATTTTTGAAACAGATAAGCCAATTTCCAGCTTATTCTGATGCATGACACCCTGCACCAATCCCCTTAAAGCAAGAATATGATTCTATGATTCTGTTGGCTTTGCTGCAGAGACATCATTGATCACCAGCTCTGTTAAGGGCCATCGGTGGGGAGGGGGGATTCCTTGGGCCCGGCAAAGGGCCTTGTGTTGAGTTATGAGATTTTTTGTACGTGAGCTTATCCTGATAGGTCGAAGTAATAAGTCTATTGCTAATAGAATTTATTGGAATCCTTCCAAGTAAGGCCATACTCACAGGCATATTTACAGTTATGGCCATTTTAACATTTACAGTCTTAAGATTTTTTTTGATTGAGGGGTTTGAAAAATTGTACTTTGAGTAATGGACATAAAAATATTTGCCCCCAGGTCGTTAGATTTTCTCGATGGCCCTGGCTGTGTGATACTTGTACAGCAAGAAGGGAAAATAATTAAAATATGTATTTACTTGCTACTACCATTACAAATGCCAGGAAGCTGCTTTTGAAGGTTTTAAGACTTGGTTCGCTGTAATTCGGGCAGCAACTCAATTCAGTGGTGGCTCTTTTCCTGTTGTGCTAGGAATACCAGTTATGGAATGCTGGTGAAATTCTGCTGAAACCTTAGCAGAATAATGGCTACTACTCCAAACAATGCATACAATGTTTTGGCCCTTTTAATATTGTTAAGATGATACAGGATGGTTTTCATATTTTTTTAAGAGCTCTCTGGTAATGATGTATGTTGTCTGTATTGTTTAATAGTTTTGTATAAAACATAAGTAGTGTTTGATTTAATTCTGGAACCAGTGCAATGGATAGTTTTACTTGAATGAGATGTAGTATTAGTGGCTAGGATTGTGTGACCATTTTCCCTCTTTTCTTCATCTATAATTTATTTTCCTGCAGCATGATTCACGAACAAACAGCTTTTCAAATTGGCTATGTGTCTCATCAATAGTGTAGATAGAGTATTGAGAAAAGTTAAAGACATAATCCTAGAAACATCTACACAGACATGCTAAGATCCAGCATTGTTATAAAACATGTTAAAAACTTTGATAGGCTTTGGAAAACATAATTCATCCTCCGAGTTTAGATAAGAGGCTCTAGTGCTATTGTCGTAACTTTTGTGTGGGTTATATATACAGTGAAACTCTGTTAAGACGTTTTTCAAGGGACTGTCGAAAAGAAACTTCTTAGCTGGGAAAACTTCTTACAAGGGAAAAGGAAACTATCCTCTTTTTCATAGCTTACTATCAGTATAATTGAACAAATTTACAAATGGTATCAATTTATAGTGAAAAATAGAGCCTAAGACTATATAACAAAACAAAGATTAAATTTCCTATTTGTGAAACTAATTCCTACTTGCATTTACGTATATTGAATAATTAATGTTTACACAAAACAGTACAATATTACATGTTCTAAATTAAATTTTTTGAAAAAAGTGATCCAGTGTTGTTTGCTTGGAGTTCTTCTCAGTTTGCTTCATTATGAAATTTTCAATGAGCCAGACACTTTGCCAAATGTTGTCTGGCACGTTTGCAGTTCCTTGAACGAAGTCCCGCAGCCCTTCCAGATGCACTAAGGCATCAGAACAGGTTGGTTTTGATGGTGCTCTTGGTTCACTTTCCTCATCCTCTTCATCTTCGTCATCATCTTCTACTGCAGTCACATCACTGTTGCTGCTGCTGCTTGCTATTGCTTCAGCACTCTGAGGCTCACAAGGCAGAACGTCACTGTCAGCTTCAACATAATCATCAAAACTACAAGTGATTTGTAGTTTGCTTTGCAAACTTTTCCATGCATTATTGCACGCACCCTCATCGCCACCATCACCCTCATCGCCACCATCACCCTCATCACCACCATCACCCTCATCACCACCATCACCCTCATCACCACCATCACCCTCATCAGTTGGGGCTACAGTGTCACCTCCAAAGCCTGCCTTCTTGAAGCAGTTGGCAATAATGGTTGGGTCCAACGAATCCCAAGAAGCCGCTAGGAAATGCAGTGCATCTAATATAGACACTTTGTAGGGTGGAGAGTTGGGTGTGTTGTGTTTCATTTTTGTTATTAGTCTGCACACCAGTCTCTTGCGATAATACTGCTTTAGGACCTTGATCACACCCTGATCCATGGGTTGCAGAACTGACGTGGAATTAGCAGGAAGAAACTGAATTCTCACATTCCTCAAGTTCGCCACATTCTTCGGATGGGCAGGGCAATGGTCTATAAACACAATTATCTTTCTGTTTTTTACTCCCATTTTGGCATGCAGGGAGTGCAAATATTGTTCAAAGATGCTGCAAGTCATCCATGCAGTTTTATTATTTGTGTACCTACATGGTAAAGTTTTCACATTTTTAAAACATCGTGGATGTTTTGCCTTCCCAATTACAAAAAGTGGAAGCTTCTCGGACTCATCCATGTTGGCCCCCACAAGAACAGTCAACCTCTCCTTGCTCTGTTTACCCCCATGACAAGCCTCTCCTTTTAAAACAAATGTTTTGTCAGGCAGCATTTGAAAAAAGAGGCCGAACTCGTCAACATTGAAGATGTCCTTCGGTTCATGCTCGGATAGAATTTGAGGCAATAATATTTTCCAGGCATCTATTGATTCTTCTATCACACTCTCAGACTCTCCACTTATTGCCCGGTACACAATGCCAGTTCTATTCTTAAATCGGTCAAGCCAACCATTTGATGCTTTAAACTCAACATTAAGTGTCAAAGCAATCTGTTCTGCTTTTTCTTTTAAAATCACACCACTCAATGGGATGTTTTGTGCACGTTGTTGTTTAAACCATTCAAGCAATGGTTTTTCTATCTCGTCATATTTTCCACTCTTCCTCTTCTTACAGGTCGATGAAATATTGCCAGCCTCGGAACGTATTTCTTCTTGTTTGGCAACAATGGTATTAAGTGTTGATGGTGGTATTCCCAACTCCTTAGCGATCGCCACTCGTGGAACCTTGGGATTAGAATTAACTTTGTTTATAATGTCCAGCTTTTCTTTTAATGACAACGCTTTGCGTTTGATTCCAATCTTATTTAACGCCATTATTATGAAACTAAAACATATTTTGTATCACCTTCAAAAGAAAAAAAATTAAAAAAAAAAACGTAACACTCGTGCAAGACGACGCTAACGTAATTAGCGGGAATCTGTGGCGGTAACACTACTCGGCAGTCGGCAATAGACAGAATCGCGTGTTGCAGCAATCGGCGAGGGGAAGCCTACAACTCACGTAGTTTCAGTTCCCTCAGAAGATTTCCGAAGTATTGCGTTTTGGTATTAAGCCGCTAAATCATAAGTTTCCAATGAAAACAAGCATGTTGTGACTGACCTAATCTAACCCTTTGATTTTTTTAATTTCGATATTTGAGAGAAATCCGAAGTTGCACGAACGTAGTAAGGAACTGAAACTATGTGAGTTGTAGGCTACCGATCGGCGAGTTACCCATATCAATAGTCGGCTACAGGCGCGCACTCTATTCGGCCATCAACCTAACCAAAAATGATGCCAACCGGCGAGCAATCGACGTGAATAATCGACTTCGTGCGCGCACTCTGTACGGGCATCAACCAAACTACCACGATGGCAACCAGCGCTTGCTACATGTTAATTTTTATACGCGACTGGCGTTAAATGTGAAACGACTAAACGAGTCCTAAAGAGAATATACTTGTCAACCAATTACGTATTTTTAACTTAAAAAATATAACGGTGATTTCCCAATAAATAATGCATTTAAACTTAAAAAAAGATCGTTTCATACGGGAAACTAATTTTACAAGGATCGTCTTACACGGAAAATAATAGCCTACATCATATGGAGAAAATGGCGGGACCGAAGCATTTGATCGTATGAAACGGGAAATCGTATTGTGCGGGATCGTTTTAAACGAGTTTCACTGTAGGTGGCCATAAAATTGCAATTAAGTTTGTACTTTGTGGCAGTATTCAAAGTTCTTTTAGGTAAACAGTACTAACAACATGTGAATATATATGTTTTTTTATCAACTTATCTCAATTCTATTACTCCCCTGGAAGGAAAATCAAATTCAAAAGTTTTAACAGAGAGATGTCTATAATTTGCAAAAGGTTAGAAAAGTTGTACATTTATCACTTTAAGTAGTACTGTATGTAGATTTTTGTGACTTTAGCTTACCTGATTTTTAAAATATTTGCAATTTTTACAGTATTCATACTTTATTGTGTATAGTAAAAAGTAAAACTCACTTTGGCTCTCTGCTTATACCATAGGAGTGTTTTTTTTTGTAATTTCAGATCTTGGAGACCTGTTCACAGAGGTTGGGGATATTCAACCTACACTTCCTCCAAAGCCTTGGCGTAGTACACCCACTCCTACTCAAAGTGTACGACCTTTAACGCCCACAGATGGTCAAATTTTGTGGTCGATCCCACGCCCTCCATCAGCTCAGGGGCAAAGTGGCAGAACTGGAGCCCAGCAATCACCGCTGACTCCACCCCCACATGCTCCTCCACCGCCACCAGCATCCCCTCAGACTCAAACACCACCACCAATCTCAAGTCCCTCCCAAATGTCTGACTCTCTAAGTAATTCATCTGTGCTGCAAGATGCACTTGTCGCAAGGACAGGAACACCCACAGAATTCAGTGTATTCGCAAAACCGTGCATTGGCAGCGATGGGAAAACAAGAGTGATGCCATTTGATGGTACCATTGCCTCGAGACTGGACTCTCAAACTGAAAGCTCACCGATGACAAGATCAGTGACACCGACAGACGTCATTGTTTCAGCAAAGTCAGGGCTTCCGATTGATACAAAAATGTTTGCAAGGTCTACAACACCGACCGACAGCATCTTTAGCAGAACACTCCCTAGGCCGCCAACACCAACTGATGTCACTTTGGCGAGGATAATTCCTAGGCCGCCATCAAAACGAGGAGAGGTATGTCGATACTATAATGCTGTATTGTTGTTATTGTGTGTCGAGGGTAATGTCTTAGGTGGTAACTAAGGCAAATCTAATAATTGTAATTTTTGTTTATAATGAAGGCTGGTGCTTCCCGTGGCCGTATGTCTCCAGCCACTATTGCTCGTGCAGACAGTGTGGGCAGTTTAGAGTTCCGATCTGCTGGGGTGTCGACTAGTTCCTCCCGAGGACCATCTCCGCTCACCATCGGGATGGCTGATACCATTCCAGTTGCAGTTGCCTTCCATGAATTGATTCATACTTATTTTAAAGGAACAGATGAATCAAGGTAAGTGGGAAAGTTGTAACCAGCAGGTAAGCTTTACTTAAAATGATAAGATCTCAATTCATTTCTCAGTTGTTGATAAATGTCCACAAAAAAAAGAATGAATTTAGTAGTGTTCATTGATAAGCTTACCTGTTGTAGAGTAATACACAAAAATAAACAGGAAATCTAGCACTTAAACATTAGTGACTGAAGAGGAAACCAGCAACAAAAGAAATTGTCACCAAACATATTGTTTTGACAAGAATACCAAAGAAAAATTAATGTACAATACAGTAGTATATTTAAAACAAGTTGTAATAAGCTGGTATACTGTTTGAAAACATCTCTGATTTGTTGCATCCATAATTCAAATCTCATCTTCAAAAAACCGTTACAAAAATGTTACCACCTATAAAACTGGAAACTCTTTACCGAAATGAAAACTGACAGTAACAATAAGCTTGAGTGAACTAAAAATGCCAAGGTCAATACCCGGATTCCTTAAAACAATGTACGAAAAAATTTGGAAGTATAAATATACATAGCAAAATTAATTTTTAGCTTCCAGCAAAAATGATAAATCCTTTAATTTGAATAGGTGACTTTGAAAAGACCTTAGATCCATTCCAATTTAGTTTCCTTTTTGGGTAGATTTTGAAGAAAGACTACTTAATACAGATGTTACTACATAATTTCCAGAAAATATGTACTTAGTTTTTCATTTTATTGTCCTAAAATCATAGTCAGCATAAAATTGTGTGTGTCTGTATGTGTGGACATGATAACTGCTGTAATTTTGACAAATTACTTCCAAATTGATACATAAAAATATGGATTGAATATCTCGGTTGAGTTTTTTGATGGGCAAAATCAAATCATGATGGTACAAATTGGGGTATTTTGGAAAACTATAAATATTTTTAACTCCCTTGATGTTAAAAATATTGAAATTATTTTAAATTATCATACGTCCTAAGAGTAGTACAGATTTTAATTTAAAAAAAAAATCATGTTTTTCGTGAAATGAATTTTATTTTGCCGTTCACGACAATTTTCTGGATCAATATGTAGAGTAGGGTGATCTGGGAAATAAGGTGAATGAAAACTGTAGTGAAAAATTGATTTGGTTAGGTTGGCTGTTGAAAATGACAATTTTTTTCTTCTAAATTTTCAAAATTTTAACAAACATTTTACGTATAATTTTTAATCTAACCAACCTTTTACTTCAATATCATGTGTCTAATATCCCTTTGTATTTGTTACATTATGTGAAACATAATTTTTATTTGTGTTATTCAAGTTCTTTTTGTTACTATTCAAATTATTCTTATTTTAGAATAATTTGTAATTCATACTTGATAAGGAATGAAAAAAACTGATATTTGCACAGACCTATTTTTTACACTTTGTTTCATTACAGAACACAAATATTTTTTTGCTATACTTTCCCTTAGTTAACCTTATGGTAGTCACTTGCAATAATACATAACTACATAACTTCTGTATTGATTCAATTTATAATTAAATAGTTTACAAAAATTTATATGTTGGATAAATATTTATTACTAATTAACCACATTATTAATACCGTGTTTTCTCGTATAATCGTAGCACATTTTATTCTAAAATCAAGTTTGAAAAGTAGGGGTGCGACGAATATGCGGGAAAAAAAAAAATTTTGTTAGGTAAAGTTATTCATAAAAACAAAACCCGTTCATTGAAAGTACGTTTATTTAAAAAAGGTGCAGTATACAAGAGCACGCCAAACAATCTATATTAATAATTCCTTAAACAAAAACCTTTCTTCAACTTTAAATAGAAAAACCAAAACTCTAACGCGAACGCAAGCCACTTGAATCTGACGTGAACTAACGTGTCGTAGTACACACTTACCATGAAAGAATGCGGGCTATCAAATGTAGTTAACTCGGCACCTGACAGAGAGCGCGCGTTGCATCCAATCGGCGAGATATCGATATTCGATTACGTGCGTGCGCTCTATACGGGAAGCAACATAACCAAACATGAATGATGCGCTGGCTACATTTTTATAAGCGGTACGCCGCGGCAACGCAATCAGATAAAGGAAATAACATTTAAAAACGTCTTTATAAGAAAATTTATACTTCAAACAACTTCGTATTTCCGTTAATTAAATAAAAAAGTGCTAATGACCGAAATTAAATTTTAGATTATACCTACACCGCGGCGATGCAGACGATCAGATAAAGGAAATAACGTTTAAAAACGTTTTTTTAAGAAAATTTGCACGTAAAATAACTTCGTATTTTTCCGTTAATTTATTAAGTAAGTGGTAATGACCGAATAAATATTAGATTTCTACTTTAAAATACAGCGTTTTATATGGAAAAGATACCTACACAAAGTGCTCGGCATCTACTAGCGGGACCAAAAACATCATGCGACGTTTACGCGAGAAGTTTTTTTATCCCAATTTTGACAGCCTAAAATATGGTTGCGACGATTACGCGCATGCGACCATTGTGCCATAAAACACGGTAAATATATAAGTACTGTTATTTTCAGTTTAGTTGAATTATTTTTTAAATTGAGTTAAGGGTTTCAAACTCCCTTTTTATGTTTTCTGAATGTTACTAAAAGTGGACCTAGGTAGTTTTACTTATAAACCCTTAAAATACCAATGAGGTACTAAAATTATGTATGATAACATATATTAAGACTTTTAAAAAGTCAGGACCCAAAAAAAATGCATAACACAAAATTAAAATTATTTGAATTTTTTATCGCCTGGTGGCATTCATCAGGAGTGAAGACACATTGCACTCAATGTATGTATATACTATTGTTATACATAATTTACATAATTTTAATTGTTAACTAATGTTAACAGTTAGGTAGAATGTTGAAAATAAGTTGTCAAAAAAGACTTCAATTTTATTTATTATAAATAAGTAGGTGTTTCCTTCTATAAGCTTATATTTTAAACATACTATGGCCATCAGTAAAATCTGACATAATTGACTCACACTCTTCTGACTGCGATTAGAGGTATTTAATAGATAATTTATACCTTTTGTTTTTGTAAATTATTATGTGTTCGAGAGGTCGCATTATTTAACTTCAAAGGCCTAGGCAGTATAGAGATGATAAAGTTTTGAATTTTAGTTGTGCATCACTGATTGCCTCAGTCGTTGTGAAACAAGAGCAAAAATAACTTAATGATAAGCATTTCTATCCATGATATAGGTTAGCAGTAAAGAGATAATTTCATTTGAAACATGCCTGAAAATGGCTTCACTAAAGAGAATGTTTGTCAGCTAGGTGGTACGGCATGTTAAGCACGCAGTCAGAGGTGGGCGGTGCGAGTGAGAGGTCCGCTACACACCATACAATGTACTGTTTTTCATGTGTGCAATCAGTGATGAAATAAAACACATTCTGCAGCACTTGTGGTATTAATGTCTTCAGTCGTGGCCGAGTGTCTCAGTCGCAGCTGAATGTCTGAAGTCGATGGATGTGTTTGTGCATGCTCATGTCAGAAGTTGCACTTTCAGTAATTCTTGGCTAATATTTTAGTAATTATCTGTCCATCACAAAGTGTTATCATTTAACTCCTCCATTGACGACTACCATGATTTTTTGCCCCAAGTTCAGGATGCAAGAATCAAATACATTAATGTTATACCAGTGTCAGCAGAGGCATGTAAACTAACTGTATTAATTGATCTTGTGAAAACTTTTTTAACCAAAGTAAATGATTTTAAAAGTGGGAATCAAGTGCTTTTAAAACATTGCTTGACGACTCTAGAAACAAATCTTTGAATTAAAAGATGTAATGATCCAAATCAAACAAGGGTTGGAAATTCCAAATTATCATAAAAAATCATACAGCCAGGTAACAGGTAAAACCACAGGAAACAAACTTGGAGAGCAGACGACAAGGAACGTCAAACATGTCGCCTTGCCGAGCGACAGCATGGCTGACCTACATATACAACGCAATGGTTATCCTGGGACGTCAACAACAGCACGAGCTATTTCCTAAACAAACAGATGGTTGATGATCAAGGCTGCACTGAAGTACAAAACAAACACAAGTTTAGGCATAAAGTAAGTTGGAAAAGAAGACTGACTCAAATGAAAAAAGGAAAACACCAGTGCAAGTTGGTATAAGAAATATTTCCTCGTTAAAAATGTCTTAAAACCGGTCTTTAAAAGAACTGTAGAGCTTTTCATAACTCGTTTCATCACCACAGTTCAAGAAAAACAAATAGTGTACTATATTACTAATGAACTTAATCCTCTCCCAAGTGAAAGTTGTTAAGCTAAGATTAAAATATAATGCATATGCATCCTTCCACATCACAGTAGAAGACTTTGAAAGGATTCATAACACTGTGATCTGATCTAACGACTGTCTCATCAGTCCATTCTATAGTAAACTTCATGCAGATAAAATTTCAAAAAACAACATATTCAGTCCATTGAGTCAAGAATAAGAATCAACAAGTAATTCTGTTCGTGATGGAAACAACCATCCTTCTAACACTGTGTCTGAAGGAGCACCTTAATTTGTTACCTGTGTCTGTGAATGTCAATTTCATGTGAGGTATATACAGTAAACTCTTGATTATCCGGGCCTGGATTATCCGGTTTTCGGGTTATCCGTGCTTGATATTTTTATGAAGTTGTAAAAAAATGACGGGGTGTAGCTACGCCGCGACTGCGCTGCGCTTTTTTTTTTTTACTGCTGACCCTTCAGACCCTCGTTCCCCCCGCCTCCTTCACCCGTCAATTTGTCACACTTTAAACCAAAAAGGAATGCCTTGACTGCTGCTTCCGGCTCAACACCCCCCCCCCCCTCCCCCCCCAACTTTTTCATTTTCTTTTCAAGCGTTCTTTTCAAAGCGCCCCGCCACGCTAAAAAAAAAAAAAAGGTCCCTCTACCTCTTTTACCTTCCCACACTCCTGACGGGTGGAAGAGGCATTTTTCACGCAGTTATTTACATCAGTTCTCTCAGGCACATTTGTTTTTGTAATCATGTCTGGTAAAAGGAAACGTAAAGTGCTGACAATAGCAGAGAAGTTAGAAGTTGTGGACAGGTTAAGAAAAGGAGAAACTGCCGCGAAATTAGCACAGGAATATGAAATTGTAATCCAAACCGTGCGAGACATTAATAAAAGTGAAGAGAAACTTTTGCAGTTTGCTAGTAGATCAGACAGTGTGGCTTCTAAAGGTAAAAGCATGAAAACATCTACCCACGCACACGCACGCAACGAGGTCTCACACACACACAAAAGGAACAGGGCTCTCGTACACACGTACACACATGGGGGGTGGTTTAGGAATTTCCCCTCTACCGGCCGAAGCAGCCAGTAACACAATGGGAGGGGGAGGGCTTCTTGAAAACGCCGAGCGAGAGAGAGACAGAGAGAGAAAGGGAGCATTTTGTTCGCCACCAGACACCCCTTCCTCTTCCCACACCCCCGCAGGACCCCAGCCCCGGCGCCAGCATAGCCACGGCCCTCTCTCGCTTTGAAGACTTTGTTTATTGCGTGAACCTTTTTTTCCTTCCAACTAACGGTATTTTTCCTTGTTTGAAGATGCCATTTAAATCACTCTTTCTTACGAAAGAGCCAACAAGGAAGCACTCGTAATAACCAGATTAGTTTAGGATTACTATTTACGTAGTCAAACTGACGGTGCATTTCAAAACTCTCGTAACTTCGAAGGTCTCGTAGTATCCCATACTCGTAGTTATGACTGTAAAGTGCATCCTAATTTTAATAGGCGGAATTAACAAGAAACTATATCTTGCCGCGCGAGGTAGAAAAATAAAATGTAATAGCTGTAAGGGGGAAAAAAAGGTGTATAATATTGTGCTGTGGTTCAGACCCTTATTTTGTAGTGACCCCCGATAATAGGTCGTTAAAAGGGTGGAGGGAGATGCTGAGTTGGGACTGCGGCCGCTCTCCCTCCCGTAGCAATAAAGGGGACAGGAGAAGGATGGCGGCAACACAGTGCCAGTATTGTTTACGGTCCAATAAGCTGGGAAACGGTATACAAAGCCTTTGCTTGTACTCATAGAATTCTACTGAAGAGACACTCTTTTGCCAGTAAATACACCATTTTTAAGTGGTGAAACGGATTATCCGGGTTTTCTTATGGGCATTCAATTATCCGGGCATCGGAAGGTCCCAATTAACACGGATAATCGAGAGTTTACTGTACTATCAAAATGTTAGAGGTTTAAGAACAAAATCAGTTAATTTTTTTTCATAATATTTCACATTCAGGCCATTATTTGATATGTCTTACTGAAATGTGACTCAGTAACTCCAGTACAGAAATCCATCTCAAACTATGATGGAAGAGGAGGTGCTGTTTTGACTGCCATCAATAAACACATTTATAACTACATTGCCAACTCACGAATTTGATCACACAGGTATTGAAGCTGTCTGGATAAAAATTAAAACCTTTCAAACAAAAATGTGTGGGTAAAAAAAATTTGCTACTGTTCCACACAGCTACCCGCATCCCCGCTCCCCAACTAGGCCGTTCCTCCATTAAAAAAAAATATGTCTCCGACCAAATGCCGGTAATGGACAAAAGTGAATAGCAGAGTAATCAAAATTTAAGTCTGCGCGATTATCAGTGAGATATGAAAAGTAATTCAAAGCCAACAAATTATTTCAATTTGTGAAATTTATTTTACCAGGTGCTAATGCACGAACATGGCAATGTACAAGGCACATGAATAATCCAAAAGAAATATAAATAAAATATGACAACGTTTACAAATTATTTCTTTTATTTACTAAGACAAAAATGCAAAATGATAATGCACGTGATCTCTCTATCAAAAAGAAAGGGGCCCCCAATATTGAAGCAAAGAACATAGGTTTATAACTATGCAGAATTGATCACATTACAATAAATTTTATAATTAAATAATATCATAGTCTTTTAAATAGGTAATAAAATAAGAGTCCTGGGGCACAGACACGCAAAAAAACAGCAGTTTAATTTCTACAAAGTTAAAACGGGACATTAAGCTGGCCAGCAAAAGAAATTTGAAAACCGTTTCTCGCATAAAATATTAAGATTCGTACACAGTCCTACACTATGCTGACACTTCTACGATTCACTTTGAGGACATTAAGACACAGGTGACGTCACTGACGGAACATTCAAAAAGTCGAAAGTGCAAACGCATGGGTAAGCTGTGGCGCAAAGGTTGGAGCAAGTTTTTTAAACTGTGATCTACTTACTTGTAGTCCATGATTATCAGCATGGCGTAGAGCATCGCAGCATGGTCAACATTCTTCTTACGTCTTCACACTTCACGATCCTTGATTAGCATGCCTGCAAGTAGAGCCATGGCGAAGTCAACTTGGCCGTCCCTCTACTGCATTGCCAGTACACCAGCGAAAAACACGCGAGCCACCTCGTGAATAGCCTATGCTCTGGCACCATAAACTTTCGTGCACTCGTAAAGTCCTAAACCACTGTGCAGCTCCAAAATAATTTAACACATTTTATGTGGACAAAACAAGAGGCATGCCCAGTAAAACATTTCTACTCGCGCCACGCGAAGTTCCGCTTGCGTAGACCGGTGTGTACAGTCCGGACGCTGCGACTCAACTCCAAGTTCCAGTCGCTCTCTCTTGCCACTGCTGCGCACGGGTGCTAGTGTCGCACGTCACACGATGAAGATTCAAATCAAAGGTCTTACATGTAGAATAAATAATCAAGTAGTGATTTGCACCCCACACAGATAATTATAAAAAATAAAAATATTACCATAGACTGATATAGAAGTTACAAACATACACACTAGTTAAAATTACAAAATGTAAATCTTTTAGCACCTCCGGCACTATAGCCAACCTTAGGTAAACAAAAGAGCAAGGAAAGTGGTAAAATAAAATACTAATGGTAAAATAAATTAAATTAAAATTGCTAACCAAAACAAGGGAAAATAAAATATGTTAAAATTAACACAACAGCATTAAACAATAAAGAAAAAATATGCCACTGACATGAACGAGGCCACAAATTCTAACACTTGGTAACATTTATATCCCCCACAAACAACACTCTTTATATATGCATCGTACTTTAAAGATCTTGAAGACAAAATATTGAATTCTCAAGACAATCTGCTAATAATTGATGACTTCAATGGGACAGGTGTTGACTGGCCAATATGCATACTATGAATACTTTACAGTCTAGTTAGTATTAAAACTAAAGTCCAGGCTGTGATAAGCTATTGGTTTATCAGAATTTAACTACTCACAATCTCCCAATCGGTTACTGGACCTCTGTTTTACTCATTTGGAACACTGTTCAGTCAGTAAAGCTCTGGATCCACTAGTTACGGAAGACCTTCCTCATCCTACCATGAGGTCAACATAAAACTGAACATAGGGTCTAGGAATGGAAATGTCTCTTCATTCATAATCTATCAGTTTGGTGACTACCTTGGCCTATATAATGCTCTTTATGTGCATGACTGGTTTTTCATTTATAATGCTTGTGATGTAAATTTGGTAGAGTACTTAACTTCCACAGTGAACCAGTCTTTGAAATCAATATCTAGATATCCACATTGGTTCTTGAAACTACTTATTCAGTCATTGAAATAAAAAGAAAAAATTACCATAAATTATAGAAATGCAACATGAACCAATATTATTATTCTTTTATTTTCTCGTTATAGCGTCTAAATATTGGCTCCAAAAATCAACAAAATTAAGCATAATCCTTAAAAAATTGTGGAGCTATGTACTTATTATGAAAAATGGTTATAAACAACAACCATTTCTGAAGGTTAATGATTCTGTCACGAATGATCCAGTACTTATTGCCAACTGATGTCCTGATTATTTTTCTAGTGTCTTCGCAACCCCAATGCTTAAAAAAATCTACCAGTTTCTATATATATACAAATAATTCTATTCCTATGGCCAATATCCCCGTGAGTCTGGTTCTGTGGGGTATAAAAACCTCAAAGTCTACACTATCAACAGGTCCTGATGGCATTCCAAATTTTATTATAAAAGGTTGCTTTTAACTTTTCATTCCTCTTTTACGATATATTTTTAGTAAACGTATTTATAGTGGTGTTAACCCCTGCAAATGGGAGATTGCTAAAGTCATTCCCATACTTAAATTAGTAGCGAGCTAAATATTTCCAATTATAGGCCTCTATCACTTTTGAATGGATTTACTAAAGTCTTTGATAAAATAATATATAAATACCTTAAATTCAACCTAAAAATATATACTCTTTGATGCTCAGCATGGTTTTAGAACTGATAAATTCACAATTACCAACTTAATATCTTTATTAAACACTATTTTGGCTTAAGTGACGAATATATTGAATGGTTCTCGAGTTATCTTAAAGAAAGATACTTCTGTTTCAGTTTTTCAGTTAAAAATATTTATATGATTTACATCTTGCTAGTTCTGGGATCTCTCTCTCTCTCTCTCTCTCTCTCTCTCTCTATTTTCTTTTCAGCATATCAACGATATAGTTACAGTTATAACCACTCTACTGGCACTTTTTTTGTTGCTGGCCTTAAAATATACAGCAAACGTTTGTTGATTACCTTAAAATATACAGAAAAATTGCATTTCCCCATGTCTATTACTTATTAAAAAGATACATTTCTGCAATAGTAGAATGGTGCAAGTTTAACTTGGTTCAACATAACAGTGACAAAACCATTACCATAACATTCTCAAAAAAATCCATGCAATTACTTTTGAATACAATATTGATAATCATCCTATTATGAAATCTCATTATGTCATAGATCTAGGTATATTTAAGATCAAGTTATATTTCCATGTTCACATTGAATCCCTTATTTCTAATTCTAATAGAATACTCTTTGTATCATTAAGTATAATACTTTCAATGCTTCAAATGTTGATTCCTCTATATCTCTCTATATAGCTCTAATTAGATCCAAACTCGAATATGGATCTATAATTTGAACAGTATTAACAACTCTGATATTGAAAAAATCAATAAAGTACAAATTAAATTTTCTAATTTGAATCCTCAAATTCTCTAATACCACCGAATCTCTGAATTAGAAAGATTCAAAATTTGAGTAAAAATATTTGAAGAAAAATATTAGAGTAAATGTAGTAAATTCAAAAATTCAATACTGGCAACTCTTTAAGTTTACTAGGCTTATTTATGTTTATCTTTGTACTTATTCTATTACTATTCCTCAAAATATTGTATGTTTAATATAAATTTATTAAGTAAATAAAATTACAATACATATCTTGTACTGATCTGAAAAACTTAGTTGATGAAATCAATTTAAGTTGCCATATTTAGGGACCTCAAAATATGGTGAAGCACAACATTTGTGGTAAACATTCAATAGTCATAGGCTTCCTTTACTATGTTCATTAAGTAATTATACCAATATTATATGTAGACTTATATCTAATTTAAATAAATATGAGTTTTCTTTCTCTTACTAGTAATAATATAAATCTCATAAAAAAAATTTGTACCCTCTGCTCAAGCATAAATACACAGAGTATCTTCTATTTTCACTATTGCTACTCTGTTATATATTATTCTAATATATATTATTTTTATATGTGTGTGACTTGTTTTGTGTTTATATATTGTGTTTATGTATTTGTATCTCTTTTTTTCTTGTAGTCATATGGCCCCTACATGTGTGCCATGCCTGCTTGTTTTTGTTGCAACTACTTTCAGGTAGTGCCCACCTGCATGGGTTGTCTTCCTTGTAGGTGGTGCCCACCTTTGCGTAGTGCTGACATGCTTGTAGTGCGTGCCTGGTCACATGCAGTGACTGCATCTTCTGTGTCTTTGTGTTTTCTGTATTTTGTATTTTTGTGCCTGCCATTAAAGTTCCTCAATTGTTGGTGGACAAGTCACAAATAGAAATAAAAAATTATTGACATTAATTTAAAGCAATTTATGGTGCTTATGTGCATCAACATTAGTTCCTTAAGCATTTATACTCCAGCAACTTGTTAACTTATGCCTGGCATTTTTTGTTATTCACTAATTTTTTGGTACTTCCCCATGCCTTTAAACATACAAACTGTTTTTGTTGATATTGGTGACAGTTAATGTTATAGGTTTTTTTAAAATTAAAGACTGCAATGAAGAATGTATTTGTTTTCGATTGCAGGTGTCTTGTTAGAATGTCAGGAGACATGATGATGTCATTCCCATCTGGTATTATAACAGTTCTAGCTAACAACCCAAATCCTGCTCCGCTGTTATTTCGCATCCGCAACACTGATCACTTGGAAGTGATTACTCCAAATGAGCCCATTGTTTCTAAGTGAGTACAACATGACGTAAGTGGAGTATCAATAAAAGTGATTTGAATATTTTTTTTAAAAATTTGATGCTTTATCTAAGCTTTGTAATATAATATTATATAATCTTACTTGGCCAAAATAAAAGTTTGCTAGTTGTGAATGTGTGATTAATAGTTGTTATACTGGAAAACATTTTTGATTTGGTACTGTTATACTTCTATAAACACAATAAATTTATTTTTTAGTAAAGAATATAAATTTTTTGTACATAATGTTACGAACGTTAGCAAGGCCGCGTCACGCGCGGGTGCACGCCGTAACATGAGATGTGCCGTGCACACCTGGGTCGCCGCTTTATCTCCCTCCAGCCCTCCGCTTCCCCCCGTGCGGCACTGTTAGTTTGACATCCGAAACCTGCCAGCTGTTGAGTTGCGCGAGCCGCCGACATGTGTTTTCGAGAGATTTCTGCCATCGGGACGGCTCGGAGTGACGCGACTGACCCCGGTCGCTGTCGTGAGTTCTGGAATTGCACCGGGGCCTATATATATGCCCGAGGACATCAGGGCAGGCAGTCAGGAGAGTTCAGAGTGAAGTCGGGAGTTTTCCCGCGGCAGAGTTTCCGGGCTATAGAGTGGCAAAGTCCCTGGACGAAGGTTCCAGGGCGAAGAGTTCAGTTCCGAGCGAAGTTCCGAGCGAGGCGTCGAGTGGGATCTCGGGGAAGGGGAAGTGCGACAGCGGCGGCGGAGTGCGGCGACGGAGTCCGGTGACGGAGGACCACGAGGGGTGCTGCGGCGAGAGTTGCGCCAGAGGTGCGGTCCAGCGAGGCGTGTGGGTTGTGAGAAGCAAGTGACTGGAGGAGGCAACATTTTTTTTTAGTGCAATTGATTAATTGGCATTTTTAGATTATTAGCTAGTGATGTAAATAGTGGCAATAAATAAAACTGTGTGTGATAAAAATCTTTAATTGGGCTATCCTTTACGAACCCGCAGTAAATCGTAACATTTTTGGTGTCAGAAGTGGGATAGCCCTAATTAAATCATTTGTAAGTAGTAAATAGTGACTTTAAAAAAATCAGAGTTTAGATTTTCAGTATTAAAATTAGTGTTAGGAACTGTAGTATTAGTTTTAAAATTAGTGTTATTGTTTAGTAGGGGTTTAGGTTAGCACATAGGGGAAATTGCAGTGTCATCATAAGACATTAGTGTTGGACTTGTAGTGTATGTGGACAAGAAAGATGGCTGCCGATGACCTTAAGAATGTCATGGCATTCTTGGTCGAAATGAAGAATGATTTGAAGAGTAGCCATGAGAAAATGGACGAGATGAAGAATAAAATCGATAACTGCCAGGAGGAGATGAAGAATAATCAGGAAGAAATGAAGAAAAAATTGATAACTGCCAAGAGGAGATGAAGAATGCTATGAAGGAAGAGATAGAGGACATCAAGAAAAACCAAGAAGAAATGAAAAAGAAAATCGATGAAACCAGCAACCAGTTGGAAGGAAAAGTACAGTGCTTGGAGCAGCATGTGGCAGAACATGAAGAACTAGTAGCACAACAGCTGGCCCAACTCGAGCACACCACAGAACAGCGAATATCAGCGGTAACAGAAGAATGGCGTCGGATGCTCAAGGATGCTACATGTGCTACAAAACGAAGCAGTTCTTCTGGAGATGTGAAGGTGGAAGGCGCAACCTGTCACTCAAAAATTCAAGCCACCCACCTTTGATGGCCAATCGTCATGGGCTGTCTACAGGCGACAGTTTGAGGCAGCTGCTGAAGTAAATGGGTGAGACGATGAAGAAAAGGCTACGGCACTCGTCTTGGCCCTGCGAGGATCTCCACTAGAGCTGCTGCAGACCATACCAGTTACAGACCAGAAAGAATATGGGGTTTTAGTAGAGGCCCTTGAGTTGAGGTATGGCGACCGACACATGGGCGAGGTGTACAGAACAGCCCTGAAGACACGTCAACAGAGATCTTCGGAAACCCTCCAAGAGTTCGAAGCCGACATCGAGCGACTTGTGCACCTCGCCTACCCAGAAGCACAGACAGAGTTCCGCCAGCAGCTAGCCACTAGTGCTTTTATAGACGGACTCTCAGATGCGGAGGTTCAGCAAGAAGAGCTGCGAGGCCTTGGTTCATGCTCTGGAAATCGAGGCAGCACGCAGTGCCTCTAGAAACACAAGCATGAGGATAAGGAGAGCTGGACTGGAGCCCTACAATGCAGCAAATGCTAGAAACACCACTAATGAAGTAGATATACTAAGGACATTGAAGAAGCTGCTGAGTGATACTCCAGGTAACCAGATCAAAAGAGCAGGAGGACGCCCGCGATGCTTCATCTGCAATGAACTAGGACACATCAAGTGGGACTGTCCGACATGCAGGAAGACAACACAACAGGAAGAAATACAAGAAGACCAACAGGGAAACGAGAAATAGCTGGTATGAGGGGACGCATGCCAGCTCTACAGGAAACGGTAGCCTCTAGGGTTTTTCCTGTATCCGTTTTTCGTAGAGGCCATGACAGTTTGTTGCTCAATGGATGGATCAATGGCAGACAGTGTTTACTTATTGTTAACACAGGAGCATCGGCATCTATTATTCGCACAGATATTGTAAATAGAGAAAAACTGAAGAGAACACTCATTCCATACAGACTCAAAACAGCAACCGGCGACACCTCACCTGTGCATGGACAGTTGGATCTGGAGTTAAGGATTGGAACTTAGACATTATCACAGACCTTTCTTGTTGCTGATATCACCGATGAGGTAATATTAGGAGTAGACATCATGAATCGATACGGATTCGTTATTGACATGGAAGGACAGGTACTGCGTATTAAAGATGAAGAGGTGGCTTTGTTTACTCCCGACCAACTAGAAGATCCTGTAATGCAAGTGGTAGTTAGCGAAACTATTTCAATTCCAGCAAATCATGAGAAGATAATAGCAGCTAGGATTACTGGAGACCCTAGGGGCAACATGAGCTACCTGATAGAGCCAGATATGAAGTTAGGATTGAAGACACTCCTGGTCGCTCGAAGCATTGCAAGATGCGGCGAGGTTGTACCAGTCAGGGTGGCCAACCTCAACTCTCGAAGAAAGCTCCTAAAACCAGGGGACCCAATAGCTAGCTGCGAACCAGTCTCTTGGGTAAGCCAATGCGAGTCTTCCTCACCTGTTAGACATGATGCGCAAACACTGAACCGAATCTGGAGCAACTACTAAGGCGATGCCAAAATAATCTGACTGATGGGGAAATAGAAGAAGTAGCAGCTTTTCTGGTAAACAACCAGGATGTATTTTCCTCAGGGGATATTGACCTTGGGAGAACAAGCCTGGTCTATCATCGCATCAACACAGGTGATGCAGAGCCGATCCGACAGGCACCACGACGGCTGCCTCTAGCAAAACAGGAAGAGGCTGAGAAGTTTATCGCTGGTATGATGGAAGATGGTGTAATAGAACCATCAGCAAGTCCTTGGGTTTCCCCAGTAGTTTTAGTGGCGAAGAAGGATGGCCAACTGAGGTTTTGTGTGGACTACCAGAAGCTGAATTATATCACAAAAAAGGACAGCTACACCCTTCCACGTATCGATGACACACTTGATACACTCACTGGCACCAGACGGTTCTCTACATTGGACTTGAAGAGTGGTTACTGGCAAGTGGAGCTACACCCAGAGCATAAGGAGAAGACTGCTTTTACGACAGGTAGTGGTCTGTTCCAGTTCACTGTGTTACCATTCGGGTTATGTAATGCTCCTGCAACTTTTGAGAGATTGATGGAGCTTGTCCTGCATGGCTTGACTTGGAAAACATGCCTAGTATATCTGGACGACATTATTGTAGTAGGTAATACAGTGAAGGAACATTTGCAAAATCTCCAGGATGTATTCGACAGGCTTCGCCATGCCCAACTTAAGTTAAGTCCTAAGAAGTTCTTTTTGTTCCAGCATGAGGTAACATTCCTTGGGCATTTAGTATCGCAGGATGGAGTGCGAACAGGTCCTGAGAAGATCCGTTCTGTTACGGAGTGGCCTCAACCTTAAAACAAGCATGAAGTAAGAAGTTTTCTGTGACTTTGTACTTACTACAGACGGTTTGTGACCGGGTTTTCGACAATCGCAAAACCACTGCACCAGCTGACTGAGAACAAGAGACAATTTATTTGGACCTCGGCATGCACGACTGTATTTCAAGACCTTAAGAAATCCCTGTGTTTTAGCCCCATACTTGCCTACCCCATCTACATGGAGAGTATATCCTCGACACAGATGCAAGCGGAGGTGGTTCGGCCGCTGTTCTGTCCCAGGTTCAGGGTGGAAATGAACGAGTAATAGCATACTACAGCAAAGTTTTGTCTAAGCCTGA
Source organism: Bacillus rossius redtenbacheri (assembly GCF_032445375.1). Classification (NCBI taxonomy): domain Eukaryota; kingdom Metazoa; phylum Arthropoda; class Insecta; order Phasmatodea; family Bacillidae; genus Bacillus; species Bacillus rossius. The sequence goes on along the minus strand of NC_086331.1, from coordinate 35,049,363 downwards.
ACGCAACTATTGTGTCACAAGACGAGAACTCTTGGCTGTAGTAAAGTCTTTGCAACATTTCCACAAATATTTATATGGGAGAAAATTTATTTTACGCACTGACCATGCCGCACTTAAGTGGCTACTACAGTTCAAGAATCCAGAGGGACAACTTGCTAGGTGGATTAAACAGATACAGCAATATGATTGTCGGATAAAACACAGGAAAGGCAGAATTCACAGCAATGATGCCCTCTTCCGAAGGCCTTGCAAGGTAGACTGTAACCATTGCAACAGGGCAGAGAAAAATGAGGGGATCGAAGATATTCGGCGAACAACGATAATTAACGGGGAAGAAATATGGGATAGTGCCAGCTTGAAGGCAGTGCAGCGGCAAGATCCTGACCTGGCACCTATCATAAGCTGGTTAGAGAGTGGTGCAGGACGTCCAAAATAGCATGAAATGTCCAGTGACCAAAGGACGGTGAAGGCTTACTGGGCACAGTGGGATTCCTTGAGAATTGTGGATGGGCTACTAATGAGGGCATGGGAGAGTCCGAATGGAAAAGTACAGTAAGTCCTCTATTTACGTCGTACCAATTTACGTCGTTTCGGATTAACGTCGCTAATGTTTGAGTACTCATGTTTCAATTTAAGTTGTCGCTGATTCACAATAACGTCGTTTACAATGACCGTAAATCTTTATTTTAACCAAAAAACAGTATATAATTCGTTTATAATTATTTGTTTCCTTCGGTAGTTAATTTATGCTATGTAGCGTAAGCTACACGTTCACCGCCTTATCTTATCATACATCATGAAGGACGCTTCCTCCTCTCCGCTGCTCTCCGCGCGGTGATGCAATACTACCAGTCCGCCCACAACGACACAGCATTTTCTCCTACCCTTTTTCGTCCAACTCCTTGGCACTTCAGTAGAGGTGTAAAAGTAACTAAAAAAAGTGTACCCGTATGTATTCGTTACTATAACAATTAGTACTCGTTACTTTCGTATCGTTACTCGTTACTTCTGATACCGCATAACATGCTATGTTATGTAACAGCAACGAATCGAGTCTTATTTCGTACGCGTACAGTATGACGTCGCGTAAATAATAATAAATTGAATATAAACAATTAAAAGTATTTGATAATTAACAGCTTTTGTTAACCAAGAAACAATAAAATCTCATTAGAGCAGCTTTATTATAATATCTCTTTTAAGATAAGAACAAAAAACTTGAAAATACGCGATAATAAAAAACAAAAACATACATATTTATAATTTGTAAAAAATACTTTCTTACGTTGTTTCTGTTCCAATCTCAAACTTTGTCTACACACACAATACCTTTAATAAACAGAAAAAAACTTGGACGACGAATTTCCAAATTATACTTTTCTTAATAAACAAACATCGTTCTTTGTAACGAATAAGCGCGCGCATGCGTAAAACATACGAAAAATGCGAGTAACGAAATGCATTCGTGTGTAACGTTTCGTTACTCGTTACTAGATGCCGCACCCGTTACTCAGTAACGAATACATACGGTTTGCTACAGCTCTACACTTCAGTCGCTATGATATCATTGAGTTGGCCGGAGTTTTAAACGTGCCGTTGTTAACTTTATCGTGATTAAATGCGTTTGTAGTAGGCCTACAGTATCAGCACACTGCAATTTATGATTTTTTCTTCATAAGATGTCTTCCAAATGACTATATATCTGTTTTTATATTTCAATCAATAAAGGTAATAAAGCAGCTGGTTAAATAACCATTCTATAAAGCTGAGAAGTACTAGTTGGACTTGTTTCCCACGCTGTCGGTTGTCATTTGCTGATAAAATTGCCCGTTGTCACGTCTGTATGCCAGCGCTTCCGGCCGACCTTGGGCCGTGGTCGGCCGGTGGCATGAAACATGGCTCATTTTGCGTCGTATCTATTTACGTTGCGGTTTTCAGGAACGTAACCCCGACGTAAACCGAGGACTTACTGTAGTTACCATGCAACTACTCCTTCCAAAGAGACTAGTGGCAGAGGTGTTGAAGGAAATTCATGATGGTACCTTTGGTGGTCATCTAGGGGTGAACAAAACTCTAGCCAAGACCCGTCAACGCTTCTATTGGTTGAGGTATCACCAGGATGTGGAGGCTTGGTGTAGACAATGTGAAGCATGCTCGGCTAAAAAGGGCCACAACACCGGAGTCATGGGAAAATGAGGGCATACATTGTAGGGGCCCCCTTTGAGAGGATAGCCGTCGACATCGCTGGACCATTTCCCAAGACTAAAGATGGTAACAGGTATATTCTGGTAGCAGTGTATTACTTCAGCAAGTGGCCGGAGGCTTATGCACTTCCTAATCAAGAAGCCTCCACTGTTGCAGATGCAATAGTCAACAACTTCATTTGCAGATTTGGGGTACCAATGGAGCTCCACTCAGACCAAGGCCGTAATATCGAGTCGACAATATTTCAGGGGGTGTGTCAGTTACTGGGAATAAATAAAACCAGGACAACAGCCCTACATCCTCAGTCCGATGGAATGGTGGAGAGGTTCAACAGAACTCTGGAGTAACACCTTACCAAAGTTGTGGCTGAGCATCAACAGGATTGGGATCAACACATCCAGTTGTTCCTAATGGCATATAGATTTTCCATCCATGACTCCACCGGGCAGACCCCTGCGAGTATTGGGTTTGGACAGGAGTTGAGGCTGCCCTGTGATGTCAAGTTCGGTCGTCCGCGCAAGGAGCCGACCAGCACCACTGAATATGTAAATCATCTAGAGGAGCGAATGTCACTTGTACACGAGGAGGCCCGCAGGAATCTTCGATTAGCGACAAATCGAATGAAGACTAGGTATGACCTGAAAGCCAATTCATCCGGATTCCAGAAGGGTGATTTAGTGTGGTTGTATAACCCGCAATGAAGAAAGGGAAGGTGCCCTAAACTTCAAGCATCATGGGAAGGCCCCTATGAGGTCTTAAAGCACCTAAATGATGTGGTTTACAGGATCCAGAGAGGAAAGAGGGGATGTATGAAAGTGGTACATTTGGACCACTTGAGGGAATATGCAGGAAGGGATGCGTTACCTGTTCGGGACGAACTGGTTTAAGGAGGGGGAAATGTTACGAACGTTAGCAAGGCCGCGTCACGCGTGGGTGCACGCCGTAACATGAGATGTGCCGTGCACACCTGGGTCGCCGCTTTATCTCCCTCCAGCCCTCCGCTTCCCCCCGCGCGGCACTGTTAGTTTGACATCCGAAACCTGCCAGCTGTTGAGTTGCGCGAGCCGCCGACATGTGTTTTCGAGAGATTTCTGCCATCGGGACGGCTCGGAGTGACGCGACTGACCCCGGCCGCTCTCATGAGTTCTGGAATTGCACCGGGGCCTATGTATATACCCGAGGATGTCAGGGCAGGCAGTCAGAAGAGTTCAGAGTGAAGTCGGGAGTTTTCCCGCGGCGGAGTTTCCGGGCGATAGAGTGGCAAAGTCCCTGGACGAAGGTTCCAGGGCGAAGAGTTCAGTTCCGAGCGAAGTTCCGAGCGAGGCGTCGAGTGGGATCTCGGCGAAGGGGAAGTGCGACAGCGACGGTGGAGTGCGGCGATGGAGTCCGGTGACGGAGGACCACGAGGGGTGCTGCGGCGAGAGTTGCGCCAGAGGTGCGGTCCAGCGAGGCATGTGGATTGTGAGAAGCAAGTGACTGGAGGAGGCAACATTTTTTTTGAGTGCAATTGATTAATTGGCATTTTTAGATTATTAGCTAGTGATGTAAATAGTGGCAATAAATAAAACTGTGTGTGATAAAAATCTTTAATTGGGCTATCCTTTACGAACCCGCAGTAAATCGTAACAATATGTTAGTTATTTCTAATTTAATCTACATTTATTTTTTTTTTGTGATATTTAATCATTACGGCTTAAGTTATTCTCTTTGGAGTGTTTAGTAAAATCTGTTTTTATTTTGGTTTATTGATGTTAAAGTTATTTAGAAATAACACTACGAAACATGATTTTCTATTATTCTCCGATCTTAGATCTGCAATCCTTTTTTTCCTATCACGTACTTTTTTTTTTACAATTTGAGGAAACTCATTTTTTATGTAAACGTAAATTTTACAAAGGAAATTTTCATTGCGAAGTGGAAATTTTATTTTGGTAAGAGGGAATAGTTCGCTACACTTGTTACACCCAGCTGGCTTTAGGAAGAAACAATAATTCATTGTTTACATGCAGTAGTGTGAGGTTATATTTGAGAAATGAGTTCTCTTAAGTGTTTAAATAACCTAAACGTGTTCTGTTAAATTTGTGGTAGTTATGTAACTGCTAAGCAGAGACAAGACATCAGTAATTTTGTGAGAAATGTCTATTAAGCTTCCTTCGGCATAAAGCTTGGTGATCAAGACAAAAACTGGGTTCCGCACAAGGTATGACGTACATGTGTCGAAGGACTGAGACTGTGGAAAAATGGTGCAAACAAATCAATGCCCTTTGCAATTCCAATGGTTTGGAGGGAGCCCCAAAATCATATTAAGGACTGTAATTTCTGTATGGTTAACATTCAAGGTCATAACGCAAAATCTAAGAAGGACATACAATATCTGAACTTTCCTTCGGCCATACGATCACTTATACATTGTGAATCTCTTCCTATCCCAGTTACACCTCCAATTATCGAAAATGTGCTACAGGAGAGCAGTTAAGAAAATGAATGTGATAATGCTGATGATTACAAGTCCAAAGAAAATTCTGCGCCAAAATCATTCGCTCAAAATGAAATAAACAATTTAATCGTGACTTAAATCTGACAAAGAATGCTACTCAATGGCTTGGATCAAGATTGAAAGCTAAGCAAAAAAAAGAACTCCTAGCACCGGGCATTTCATTCTCTAGACTCGAGAGACGGAATTAATAAAATTATTTAATGAAGAAGGCTCTCTGGTTTATTGTTGTGATATTTACAATTTTACAATCCAAGTGAGTGGAGGTTATTTATAGACTCATCCAAAAATAGTCTCAAAGGTGAAATTTTACATAATGGAAATTTCTTTGGTTCATTACCCATTGCGCATTCAGTGCTTCTCAAGGAAGCACAAGAAAATCTCAAAAGTTCTGCTGAAATGCGGTGATTTAAAAGTTGTTGGTTTTCTACTTGGTTTACAATCTGGCTACACAAAATTTCTGTGTTTTATTTGTGAATGGGACAGCAGAGCCAAAGACAAACACTGGAAGCAGACAGACTGGCCCAAAAGAAAAATCCTACAACCTGGTTCACAGAACATAAGAAGTGTACCACTTGTTAACAAAGCAAGGTACTATTATTTATTACCTTTTCTTCACATTAAACTTGGATGTATGAAGCAGTTCACTAAAGCACTTCTAAAAGAAGGTGACTGCTTCCAGTATATGGTAACAAAATTTCCGAAAACATCTGATGCGAAACTGAAAGAAGGGGTCTTTGTGAGACAGCTGATCAAAAAATTAATGAAAGACAGTATGTTTGTAAATACAATGAATTCTGTAGAAAAAAAGGCCTGGGTTTCTTTTAAAGAAGTTGTGGCTAACATTTTAGGTAACAAAAAACATTCAGAGTAAAAAAGAATGGTTAAAGAAATGTTAGAGAATTTCATGAAATTAGGATGCGAGGTGAAACTTCACTTCTTACATTCACATATTGATTTTTTTCCCTGCGAATCTTGGCAATGTCAGTGAAGAACAAGGAGAATGTTTACACCAAGACATAAATGACATGGAAAAGAGATACCAGGGAAGATGGGATGTAAAGATAATGGCGGACTACTGCTTCATGCTTAAAAGAGATGGCACTGCTGAAGGAAGACAATCAACGAAGAGAAGTTTCAACCCACATCAGACAGATCTTGAAGTGAAATCAGTGAAGACGAATTAAATTATCAGATACCGTTGTGTTTTCGTAACAGTCATAGAATTTTAAAGTGAGTATAATATATTATACTATTGTCCACTGTAATGCAAGTGCATTGCAATTTCATACTGGGTTATAAAATACACGACTTGTAAATGAAACTCAAATAAATTGTTCACTGTCCAAAAATTTCATTTACTTAAGGGCTTTTATTTACCCCTGGTCTGAACAAGCGTTTTGGGATGCTAAATAGCACATAACTTCATTAATACTTCATTTATAATTAGGATTGTAGCAAATAATTTAGATAATAATGTAAATGAATTATTAAAAGTGAAACCATAAAAAAATATTATGTTACACGAGAGAAAATGGTTGAAAACCAACTTAATTTTAAGTTTTCAGCAATTTTCTCTCTTGCAACGTAACATTTTTTAATGGTTTCAGTTTTAATAATTCAATTACATTATTATCTAAATTATGTGTCACAATCATCATTATAAACAATGTATTTAAGAAGTTATGAGAAATTCAGCATCCGAAAATGCTTGTTCAGGCCAGGAGTGTCTTACTGCCCCTTTAAAAAAAACTCATAATTGTATAAAAACCTTACATGATACAGGAAAAGTAAAATCATATTTGACATCAGCATAAATATTACTTCTAAAATCACCTTACAGTCTCAAAACATTGTTCCAAAAATGTTTGAATGTTGCATAGTGTAATTCAAGGATTTTCAGTTTTGAAATTTAATTATTTGAATTGTTAATGAACTGTAACATAAGAGTATGATGAAATTATTATTTTATTTACTATTGTGACCACAACTGTAAGTTCTCTGCCAAACATTGTACAGGACCTTAAAATTTAGTTGACTAAAAAAATTGTTTAATCTCAAAATAATGTTTTTGTATAAATGTGTATTTTTAAGGTACTATCATGTGTACAACATTAAAAAATTATTTCAGCTAATGTCTTTGAAATAAGATACTTTCTGTTGTTGCATGCAAGCTGAATTTGTAATTTAGCAGAAAAAAATTACTATTTAGAAGTATTGAAATTTTAGTATTCTAATATACTAACAATCTTAATGTCACTTAAAAGTATTTAATTTTTACATTTTTTTGTAACTATAAGAATTATTTACATTACAAATAAGTATTTGAACTATATAGAGTCTGAAAATTTGAAATTTCCATTATGTTTAAAACTCTGATTTTACCAAACAAGCAGGAGCCATATTATTATAGTTTTGAAGAAACATTATGAAGCATATAGGAAAGTGTCATTTAAAGAAAAGCCTGATAATAGGCAAATTCTATTATTGCTATAATATTAATATTTGTTTTAACAAGTGTTTTTTTATCAAGTCTAATTACTTGATCTGCAACAAATAATTTATTTTAAGTCATAGATAAAAGTGAAATATGATTGCATGACTCAAGGCAAACGTTTTTTCTAAACCAAGGATTACTTGAGGCATTCTTCAAATATTATGGACCAAATATTTCATTGCATAATTTTACTCATTTACTTGGATTTTTATTGAGTAGTATTTTCATCAATATTTTTACAGTTCTATTGCCACACTTTTGGAAAGTTGTTTACTCTCATATTACATTAATCTCTTGCAGACTGTGGGGAGTAAATTTTTTTTTTTTTTCGATTCCATACTGTTGAAGAAGCCACAAGAATAATACAGATTGTTACGAGATACAGGGATTAGATTATGTATGTATTGTGAGGTGGGCTTATTTCAATTCTCATATGTGTTAAAGAGTAATTTTTTAAGGAATTCATGGAATTTTAATACAATTATTTTGTAGGGATGCAAGTCAGTCAAGCAGCAATAGCTGTGTCTTTGAATTTAATATGACTGCTCTCACCACACATCTGAGATGGCAGGCAGAAAAAAATCCTGCTGCTTCATACTACAATGTGGAAGTCCTGAAATATAAGGTGAGCTGTTTAATTTTTTGTTCCAATAAAGGTCATCAAAATTTTGCAAAGGCCCTTAGTGGCAGGGACGGATTGAGTGAAAAAAAAAAAAGGGGGGGGGGGGGTGAACAGCCTGCACCAGGCCAGAGAAGGTGTAGGTTTGGCTGAAAAATTTTTTGTTCACTACAAAAAATTGTGAATTAAAAGGAAAAATGAAAAAAAAAAATAATGTCCAATTTACTTTTCACCTTAGCTAATGGTGACAACTTCTGCACCCAGCCAGGCTTTGCATCTGATTTGCAGAACATAATAAATACAAATTTTTATTTCATTTCATCAACTCGTGCCTATTATATGACGTATTTAAACCTTTCATTAAGGATGCAGGCAAAAATGCAAAGGAATATAATTCAAAATTAAAATCTTTTCATTAAAAAAAAAATAAAGGTAGGTTTGGAAGTAGCAGTTCAAACTAAATAAAGAACTTTTTGCAACTTTATTTTGAACTTAATTTTTTTTCCAGACAAACTCTTATCTCAGTTAGGTGTATTGGTTACAAACATCTCAAAAAGGTTGTGAATCAGGAATCCCAATAACTGTAGTTACAAATTAAAAAATTCATTAAAATTTATATCCTTACAATAACTTATTACTATATAATGTATATTCCTATAAATTCATGTGACTTCCCACTGTACTCTTTAAAACGCTCATATATCATCTTTAAAAAATATATTAAAATAATATAAGATACAATTATCAGGTATATAGGTATAATATGGTTATGATTACAATTTACCAAATAAAGCTGGGAGCTCTCATATATTCTATGGTAAGACATCTTATTACAAACTGCATGTAAAAAAAATCTATAAAAAATTACATAAATTTTTTTGGACTAAAATCCATTACAGTCCTTTGCCCGTGCAATATATTAACATATGTTGTGTGCACTACCAAGCGATCTAAAAGGGCGTGACGTGGCTAACATCGCACTTCAACGTAGCAGTTCCAATGTAAACATAATTCTTATATCTTGAATTGCACGTCTTTACAAAAGGCAGCTAAACTTCTTACGTGTTATCAGGTACCAATAATCGTCACCGTTTATAAAGGTAATTCGGGATGCAAATGCAACACTACAATTTCACTAGTTCATCCATCTCGTACACACCAACCGACACCAGGATTCTGTGGGACGTAAATAATTAATGTTCGTGGCCACTTACCTGTTCCGTCTCACCTCTTACCTGAGCACGTCTACAGCATTCTTCCTCTTATGTGCTCTGTTGTAAGGCTGATAAATGTAACAACGTATTGCACACATAGCTGCGCAATGCTCCCACTGTGTAGGCCTAGACATTTTCAGTCACTTGATGCATCACAGTTCGTTTTTCACATGTAAAAATTTTGCGTGTCTGCGCAAAGTAGCGTAAACTTTTTGGTGGTTAAAGCACCAAAATTATACGTCCTGGAGCCCGACACAACAGCCGAAAAACACCGCACTGTGCGCACCGATGTCATTTGTTTCCCGGTCACGCCACAACTGCCCAGGTGGTGAACCATGCATATGTCACGCCCTCTCTCGTCACACTCTCAACTAAAAGTCTTGCCTAACATATAAAGTCCATTAAAAATACTTCCAGCATTATTAAGACTTAAATATTAAAAAATATCTTTATAAAAATTATTACCAATATTTTATATAAAATACAGCCTTACACTTGACTCATTTATTTGAAAGCACTATAATCTTCTGGAAGTCATGGCTTTCTGCAATGCCTATTTGCCAACAGGAATTGAAAATGAGCGTAAAACCCCAAGACTTAAAATGATTAAAAAAATTACAAAACCCATCTTGAACAAATAAGCAACTAAATAAATAAATTAAAAATAATACAAACTTTTTACAGACATATGAACCACCAAGGAAAGGAAATGTGACGGGAACACCACAATAATTATATAATATTTACTAAGTGACTGAAAACTGTAACTTTTCGTTAATGTATATATGTCCTAATTGCCTAATTCTTTATGTTGTATATTCTTATCATAACTTTTTGTTGGATCTTGAAGGTGTATATTATTTAGATAATACAGCATTTAAAGTTATTTTTGTTTCTGTACACTGTCTGTGTACAAAATTGTGCAACAAAAGAACCTTCCTATATAGTTTATAATGTTTTTGTTATTACACAAGATAGGATAGCAGTTAAAAGTAATTTTTATATAAGTATGTATATTGATTTTAGTGATTACTTGAGCCATTATTATTGATAAAATATGGTTATGTGATTAAATAATTTATTTTAGTAATGTAAGCTTTATAAAATTGTACAACTACTTATTTCAGTTGTTCCGTTGTTAAGGTTACAATCCAAAATATGTTCCTACACAAGCCTGATTCAATCTTTTGGTTAGTATTTGGGGTAATTTAACCAATGGAATTAATTGCCAAGCAATCATGCGGCAAAGAGGCTGTGTCAGACAAAGTTGATGCCCAGTGTAACAGAACTGGGTTGGTATTAAGTGTTAGGACCCACATTATTTTATAGTGCTATCATCATTAGCCATCTGACCAACCAAAATTTTTAACTTTTTCATAGTTATTGCCTAACAGTGCTTATTTCTAGTACAGATGGTTAAAGGTGTACAGCGGAAAATATGCTTTGTAGGTGAAGCCAAAGAAAGGAGCCGGATCGTGTCCCTTCCAGCTTGTTGCTTACTGGAAGTGTGAGCCCACACGTACGTCATTACGCATTGACTACAAGTACAACTCCCATGCAATGGCAGCACCATCTCCTCTGCTCAATGTTGTAGTTTCAGCTCCCGTTGAAGGTGGCTTCGTGTCTCTACAGGCAAACCCAATTGCAGAATGGTAAGAAAGGACTGTTTCCAATTTGCATATTTTCTCAATGGTTAATACCATCTTATATATTTGCTTATTTAGTCAGTCATTTATTAATTTATGACATTTAATTTTTTAAAAAAATTTTGTGTACATTTGTTTACATTTTCTAACTAATACCATTTTTATTTTTCCTGACTTTAATACATTACCTATGTATAGAGACAGGTGTTTTCGGTGAAAAAATTTGCGCAATTTCGTTAATTTTACGAGATGATTTTGGTATATTTTTCGCTATTTTATCAGTAGTTTCGTCAAAAATTTCGTTGATTTTAAAACTGCAATATGAGGTTTACAAATATAAGTTCTACGTGAATGTGTTTAATAGTACAACCCGGTTATAACATTCCCGTTTTTAACATTTTCCCGCCTATAACACCATAATTTCATGGTCCCATCATTTCTCCATTTATCACAATGCTTTAATTTCCCACCAATAACAATATTAAAACTTCTACATTCCCGCCTTTAACGTTCAAATTTACTTTGATAACTGCCACAATTTGCGGTATCCCTTCCTTCAAAGTCATAATTTAGAGCGAAACCATAGCTAGAAAATACAGCACGCATATACAAACATCAGATGTTTACATTTGAGTAGTTCACCTTAGACGTGGTACACACGCACTCCACAACTTGCACCGAATCGACTATCAATATGGCGTCCTGTTCGCGCTTGTTAGCCTATGACTTGTTCCTTTATACTTATGATGCACATTTTGTGCACTGATACATGGTCGGAAACAGTGCTACTATACTCTATGGTGCTGGTTTTTGTTTCAAAGGTTTAACACCTTGAGATGGTTAACTGTTCTATGGGTATATTCACGGCTTTTGTTTGTGGTTAACCTTTACCGTAATTATTATTATTTTTTTACTTATTGTAGTCACGGTCGTATTTAATTAAAATACGCCGTATTGAAATTTTATTCAGGTTTTTGTACGGTTATGATGGCCGATAAATATAAGCGAAAATATATTCTGTAGCTGAAAAAATTCAGTTTATTAACCAAGTGGACAGGAACCCCAACAAAACGTGTGTTGTGATTGCAAAAGAGTTGAATATTTCTGTTTCGACTCTGAACTGTATTGTACAAAACATTTTTTTTTCTTTAGCATATTATTAGGTATTATCTATAAATAAAATTAACCAATTTTCCACTCTATTGCTGTACTTAGTGTAATACTCCTGTATTTTGTGTTGTTTTACCTATACTTTTTAATTTAATCAATCCACGTGTAATTTTTACAAAGTGAAGATGATTTCCTGCTTATAACATTTTCCTGCTTATAACATTTTTTTATGTTGGTCCCTTGGAGAATGTTATAACAGGGTTGTACTGTATGTCATTTAAGAGTAGAACTACACAGTTTGTCTGCATTGTTCAGGTTTTAAAAAATGCATATATTTACTAGGCCTAAACATGTTATAACGGTTCGTTATATACAAAATAAACAGATGTTCAACGCCGATTGTAATTTTGTTTTTATTTTTTCAAACAGAATGCCCCGACGAATCCAAACACTTCCAATGGTTCATTCACTCGTTCCACATGTATATCTGACTGTCGAAAATTGCTCGTATTTCGCATGATGAGAATTAACGGAAAAAATAGCGTCCTTCAGTAATGTTTTGCTGCAAATACATGAAGTCAGTGCGGCCTCAAACGTGGCAGCACCCAGCGAAACCGACTTTCGCCCCGAGCCAAATGCCGACGAAGGTGGCCGCAATTTCTATTTATTGTCCGAAAGAAATATAAAAAAAAATTAGGTTAATTTAATACTCGGCATGGCTCTGACCACCCACGTTAAATGATCTATTAGCAAATTACTTCATAATTTGGCGAGAAGCCACCGA